>NC_062966.1:5642204-5681454 GCF_023119035.1 Salvia hispanica | reverse complement strand
GACGACCAGGATTTCCTACGACCAACGAGTTCCTAAACCGCGTGATCTAGTGGATTTGCTGGACCAAGGGAACCTGTTTATTTCCTTCTGTGCGCACCGTGAGAGCAAATCAACACGTAGCTTTCAACAGTATTGCACAATGTTCGTATATTTGCTATAGTTTCACCACAAAACTCTGATTGAGATGTTCAACGTACCATCGTGAAGCTCTTTTGAAGATAAAGAGAATGGTATGTAGAACGCCCTGATCGGACTTTGTAATCACTGGGAAATCGGGAGTGAACTGAGGCTGTTGTGCACTATAGGCCTAGCGGGCAGCTGGAAAGTTTCAGAACTCTTTGTGCAACTTTCAGCGACCACTGGCTTGAGCTTCTTCTCCAACTTTCAGATTTCGACCTTTTTTATGTTCTTTTTAGGCTCTATTTTGCATATTTCTCATAAAACACGTCAAAAATTTCAAAATCGATAAAATATGCAAATAATGGACATGTAAGCAACTTTGACACTCAAAACGGAACAAATAATGACCTTAAAACAATGCAAAATCCTAGTGTATCAGTAATAAATAATGAAATGATTGAAACTTTAAAAGAATCATAAACTGGGATGGAGGCTCGCCAAAATTGTGAAGGTGAGAAACCATGGAGAAATAAAATTAGTAGTGATGAGGATTCTCAGTCATAGAAAGGGAACAATGAAAACGTGAGAGAATAAAAAAAAAGAGAAAAAAAAGTAATGAGATGAGGGGCGCTCAGCTGATGCTCATTCTGAGTCATTTAGCATGTCATTCCTCTAGATTATAGTGCCAACTGCAAAAAAAGAAATAAAACAATCCACTTTTTGTACTTATATCCACAATTAATTGTTTCAATTTGTTATTTTCGTTCGTCCATAAATAATTATCGCATTTTACTCAATTTGCTTTTTCATTTGTTCGTAAATAATTATCTCGTTTATTTTTTACTGTTTTTGATATTGGATTCCACATTTCACAAACTTTATCCCATCACATTTTATTGTAAAAGAGAGATAAAGGTAGTTATATTTTTAGTAATGGGTCTTCTTGGTTATAACAAATCAAAAAGGAAAGTGAGTCATTTTCAGTGGGACGGAAGGCGTATGCTCCCTCCGTCCCCAAAGAATATGCAATTTGGTTTTGGCATGGGTTTTAATGTAAAATTGGTAAAGTTAAAGAGAGGTAGAGAGAAAAAGTAATTAAAGTATTGTTACTGGAGAATGGATCCCACCTCATTAGAGAGAAAAGACTTTCCAAAACTATAAAGTGCATATTCTTGTGAGACGGACTAAAAAGGAAAGAGTGCATATTCTTGTGGGACAGAGGAGTATAAAACTAAAACCCATCTTCCAATAACTTTTTTTTTACCTACTTTCTATTACTGCCTCCATCCCACAATAATGTTACTCTTTTCCATTTCGGTTCGTCCCACAATAACTGTCACACTTCATTTTTACCGTAAATGGTAAGTAGGTCTCACATTCCACTAACTCACTTCACTCACATTTTATTATAAAACCAATATAAAAAAATGGGTCCCACATTCCACAAAATCGGGACATAAGCTCGTTTTGCTGGACCTGCAGCGCGACTAGTTCCTCCTGTAGTTCGTGGAGATTCAACACCCGAGATTGCTCCGCCTGATCCCGCAGCTTATCCGCCTCCGAACGACAGCGATCAGCTTCCGAGATTGAGCCAAAAGATCAGCCATCTTGGTGGAAAATAAATCCTCCAAATGCCGAGTGTCCCCAGAACGTGTGTCCACCATTGCGGCCACAAGAACGAGACTGTTGATACCACTTGGTACGAGATCGGGGTCTCCGAAGATCGGAACGATGACCGGGATCACACCTATACACAATAAGTTACTCGAAGAACATGAGAGAAAGTTAGGAGTAAATTGCATTAATTCATACTCCCTCCGTCCCAAAAAGATAGTCTCACTTTGACCTGGCACGGGTTTTAAGAAATATAATGAAAAGTGAGTTGAAAAAGTTAGTGGAACGTGAGTCCTACTTTTATATATTAGTTTTATAATAAAGTATGAGTAGGAATGCGTTAGTGGAATATGAGGTCCACTATCAAAAATGGTAAAAAGTGAAATGGGACAAACTTTGTGGGACGGACGGAAATAGAAAAATGAGACAATCTTTGTGGGACGGAGGGAGTAATAATGAAGAATAACGACGAATAAGATGCAGCTTATATGCTTTGACAATTATGGAATAACAAAATAACTACCCAAGTGGTTCTTCCTTTGCGTGATCAGCAGCTGTGATACACTACTTATCATGTGTATGTACATGGCCAACCGTTATTTAGCTACGATCCTCTACTTCTCGTATTGCATGCGTCCTTAAATTCTTATTCTTTTCAACTTCTTCATCTAAAATTCTTATTCTCTTCTTATTTAAATTCGATGGGAATCAATTTAACTTATTTTCGGATTCATTAGATAAATTTAGAATTGCGTTGCGTTTTACTAGTCGGTTCAATTGTGAGATAAAATACCGAAATGCCCATTCAAAACCAAATAGTTCTCTAAATTAAAAATTATGTCACTTTTTTTATTTTAAAAATTATTTCCCCGTACCATTCAACTTTTTCTTTGTTCTTATTCTACATAACAACTCCTCCTAAAATCTCATGCCACTATAAAATGTGAACATCTTGAGTGGGACAGAAAGTAGTAAGAAGAAACTTCCATTTTTCAAGTTGGTAAAATTATCCTATAACATTTATCAGCAATTTAAAATATATTAATTAAATTTGATAAATATTCTACTTGAATGTTTTGTAACAGGTCCTAAAGAAATACTCCCCCCGTCCTACCATAAACAAGTCACTTTTCATTTTGAGATATCCTATCATAAATAAATCATTTCCATTTTAAGCAAAAAAAATCATCTGCCTTACTTTACTTTCACACCTACTCTATTGTTTTTGTTCTTCTACTTTTTTCCTCTCTCATACTTTCTCTCTCCACTTTAACTTTTTAAATACCAATTATTTAATCTTGTGCCAAAAAAAGTGACTCGCTTATGGCGGAACTTACGTAATACTTAGAGCACCTGCATCGGTGCTCCTAGCATCGAGCAGGCGTCGTGCCGCTGTGCTCTTGCCAACAGCACGGCCCGACTCGATTCATAGAGCACCGTCGTGCCACCGTCGTGCCAACGGCAAGAGCACGAGCAGCCGACGTGGCATGCTCTGATTGGTCGTTGATTTAATTTTTTTTTAATTTGAAAAAATTTGAAAATTTTAAATATAATAAAAAAAATTCCCACTTCCCAATTAAAGATACCATTTTTTCCATACTTTTATTTTATTGTTTCATTATTTTTATCTCAAAATTCACACTTTCATCTATAAATACCTTCATTTCAACACAAAAAATCACATTATACCAAACAACTCTCTCAACCTCAATTTTTAAGATTTTAATCATAAATTTTTTAACTTTTAGGATTTTAATTATGTAATTTTTAATTTTTTAGTAATTTGTAATAGTATTTCAGGTATTGTTAATGCATTTTAATATTATGAAAATATTTTTAATAACTGAATTATTTAAATTAAATAATAAAATGGTGGGACTCTTTGGGCATGCTCCTGCGGAAGAGCATGGATGTGGGTAGGGATGTCAATCGGGCAAGCCCACCGGGTTTCAAGCCAACTCTATTCGGGCTGCGGGTCAATCGGGTGCCGGCTAAATCGGACTATGATTTTTTCGGGTTATAAAAGTTCAACCCTAACCCTAAAAGCTCGGGTTTCGGGCTAGCCTAGCGGGCTAATCGGGTAGACAAAATATCAACAAAAGGGTAATATCGTCATTATGTTATCATATGATAATTTTCGTGAGTGTTTTTTTATATCAACATAGTGTATTACAAATATCAACAATACGACATAAGAATATCAACACTAGTACAAGAAAATATCAACACATATTTATTGAGATTTTTACATAGTTTTATTGAGATTTTATATGCATTATATTGAAATTGTTTGATGTATTTGTTGATAAATCTGGTTATCAACATTTACGAAAACTAAAATAAAAAATATCAAATTTCATCATCGAACGTCGTCGGAACATATGCAATTGAGATCTCGTTGGAATCCTTATAAAATTATCTTTAATTTGATATATTTTTTGCAAAAAAATAATTTAAATCGAGAGAGTTACGTAAATATAAAGTTTTAAGATGTTTTTAATGAGAGGGAATTGCCATTAATACCCCTTATTTTTATTAAATAATTTTCTTAATTAAAAATATAATCCATGTGCCGTTATTTCAACTACTAGATCTCCTAATCTAATGGCTAAGATTTAGTCTTAATTTGGGATTGCTATTTAGTTAATAATTGATCACTCCCCTATTATTATGTTAATAGAAATTTACTATATAATTTATATATTTAATATTAAAAATTGAAAGTTATTTTTTTAGTAATCTATATTATAAAATAATCAATGAAGTGTCGAATTAGAGTCGAACAAATAGAACCATAGAAATTTTATCGGTTTTTCGGGCTAGCAAATCGGGTTGCGGGTTAATCGGGTGCGGGCTAATCGGGCTGTAATTTTATCGGGTAGAAATTTTCAGCCCTAACCTTGTAAATTTGGCGGGCTATTCGGGCCGGCCACCGATTGCGGGCTACATTGACATCCCTAGATGTGGGTGTTTTAAGTTACAAAACTAATGCTAAAAAATAATTAGAGCATGTTTGAAGAAAATTATCTCCAAAATTGAAGTTTATTATTGTAGACTACACTGAAATATGGGCTTTAGATATATTAAAAAAATTATAAACAATGCTACCAAATAAGAGGGAAGTAGTATTAGAGCATTTTCATGGAGAAAGGTAAATGGAAAAGTAAGTCATATAACTACCATATTTGTCTTTTTTCAAGAAAAATAATTTTGTAAGGAGAGTGGTATTTGAGAAGGTATTATACATCTGAGTATAATCCTCTTTTGGTCCATAACATATGACCGATTTATGATTTTGGTCCAGAATATTCACTTTTCAAACAGTAAGTCCAAAACAAATGAAAACGCTCTCGAATAGGTCCTCTTTTGACGGTTCCGTCAATTCTCGACGGTCAACCGTCAATTAGCGAAAATTTGACCCGATTAGATTATTTTAATTACTGTAGCAAATTGATTTTTTTTTTAATTTTCCGATTTTACATTTTTAAATCCTAAATGAAAATAGTGAAAATACTCTAATATTAAACACAAAATCCAACACTCAATTCATTCAAATTTCTCCCCCCCCCCCCTTTTCTCCCGCTCCTTCTTCTTCTTCCTCCCCAAGAACCCTAATTCTTTTTTCTCCATCTCTGCAACAACCAAACACCTTCGAACTGTTAGAGTTTGTATACTAGAAATCACGTTTCGAGTGATTGAATACTGTAAAACTCTTATTTTATTTTCCAAGGAATAAAACAGATTATTTTTGTCATAATGTTGCTATGTTTTAAATTTAATGGATGTTAATGCATGTTTAAATGTATAAGTTAACTTAACAAAGTGTTAGTCTTTATTTTAGTACACCGGTTGTGGGCAGCGTCCACTTTAAGGTAACACGGTCAGTCCTAAACAAAGAAAAAGATGAATTTCACAACCTAGTTGGAATTAGACTATCCATCGAGAAAGGTTGCAATGTCAGGTCCGCATATTTCTAAGCCTTACGAAATAAGATGACATTGGTGTGGTATAGCACTTAACGGATCTAACAGCAAGACGTGTCTTTGTGCTATCAACTGAAAGACGAGGTCTTGATAAATATTTGTTTCTTAATCAATGTAGGTTAGCATCGAGCATACGGTATTGATTATGCATTACTTTGACTTATCAAATGGTGCGGGTTTTGATATATTAGGTAGTGGTGACTAATATCTAGCGGTGCTAGGATTGCTATTATATTGAATCGTGCGCGAGGAGAGTCTTGTTTGATAATATCCTCAAGAGGAGCGCGAAACAAGGTTTTATTATTCGGAACCTAGCTAGTTGGAGTTTGATTACTCTAAGAATAATAAATAATCGTTTCATGCTAAGTCCACTCTTGGAATTAATAAGAAGTTAATTAATTAAGTCCATAGCAGACATTAATTAATTAATGAACATTTTTATCTTAAGCGCGGAAATGAAAGTTAAAACGGAAACCCGGATTACTTATAATTTCGGATTTGGATGGGGAGAGTTCAATATTACTTCTGTAGTGGCTGCTCGTAATATTCCAATTAAAGCTTATATTAAATTGTGGGTTCAATTTAATTAGTAAAAAGTAAATTAGAGGAGTTTGAATTTTTGTCCTATTCCAAAAAGGATTTCTTCTGTCTTCTTTATTTAAGTCCTAGTATTCTGGTGAGATCAGCTCACACTGATATCGGAGTACAGTTCGGGAACCAGAGAGAAGATCTGTGGTCTAGTATTCAAAGCGTCACGTGGAGAAGCTGCTAGCCATCTTCAATTCTTTGCAGAATTAATTAGGTATTATTTCTGCTCCGTAGAAAAACATGTTATAGATTTCAATATTCTTAAAGCATGATTAATTCAAGTTATGAGCATGATACATGTGAGAATTACGCGAATAGTTTTTGTCTAAATAATCTGCTAAATAGATCTAATTATTATGTGATTTATTTGTGCGATTAATAATTGTTAAATTATGCTAATCCGTCGCACCGCTTCCGCTGCCAGTTCCTACACGAACATGGGCCGTTCGACGTGTAGCCGGAACTCCGTCGACGTTGACGTCGACAGCGACCGCGACCGCGACCGCGTTCGTGACTTCGGAGACCTCCGATTTAGCTACGCTTTCTGCTATTGTAAGAAGACGGCGGCGCTCCGTATTGTCATCGGACAAGGCAAACAGTCGAGAGGGAAGCTTTACTTCGTATGTGAGAGGAAGGAATGCAATTTCTTCAATCGTGATGTCAAAGCTCGGGCCTCTTCTTCGTCAACCTCCGTCGGTAGTGCCGATTTTGAGGAGCTGGCTTTGAATTTTACCGAAATTAAGGGAAAAAAAATCAAGAAATTAGTGAATGTTTTGAGCTTTGTTCTTTATTTTATTGTTGTTGCAACACTTTTGTGTATATTCAAGTAATTTGATGTAGTGTTTGCAAAGTTAAATCGTATTTGAATTTTGAAGTTGATAAGTAATTTGAATTTTTGTTGTTGTAACACTGTTGTTCGTATTTGAATTTTGAAGTGAATCGTTCAAATTCTTCTTAGAAAAATCGCCAGAAAGCCCTAATTGGACAATCCTAAAATATAAGACAAAGTAGTCCTTCATATAATTTTTTTACTTCCATTTGGTCCTGAACATTTACGCACACCAATTGTAGACTTATAGGTACAAAATTTTGTAAGTGGTGTTAGTTTCATACGTTATGGGATTGCTTCTTCGTATGTGATTGTTCCTTCGTCGACTATGTCAATAAACTGACATCAAATTGAACCAATAAATGGACAACAAAATACAATATAAAGTGATCCTTCATATTCATTTTTTACTTCGAATTGGTCTTGAACATAAGGTAGGCATAAGCCATATGCATAAGGTACTGCATCAAAAACAACAGTCCTATTGTCATAAGCCATTTACACCTGATACAAGAAAAAAACAACCACAGTTACATCCACAAAAAAAAATTGTCGTCCACCGAAGGACTAGGGTTCATTTTTCGACTTGTTTCCTCGTCGTCTTCAACTTCTGGAATCGGATAACAACGGACTTCTGGAACCGGAAGAGAAGAACTAGGGTTTGAACCCACAATATCCGACGAAGCCGACGCTCCTTGTTCGTCAGGCGTACGTCCTACTGTCGTCTTCCTCTTTCTCGAGTATGCGTGTTTCACTTCACCGAGACCGTCGGCGTGACGGAGCAACGAGTTGGGCGTAATCCAACTCATGACAACTAACAATAATCGGTCGAAATCGGGCTTCTAGGTCAAAATCGGAGCTAGGGTTCTTAGGAGAGGGGCGCGAGAGAAGATAGAAAAGAGAATGACGTTTCGTGTTTTTTAGACTTAGAAAATTTTGGAAGAACGGAGGGTTTTAATTTTGGAAGAAAGAGGAGGTTTCTTTTTTTTTTTTTATTTCAAATTCTAATATTCAATTATTTAGCAAAATAATTAGCATAATATTAACCAACTAATAATCTCAGATTAAGTCTAAACTAGTAAAATTTTCGCTAAATGACTTTTGACCGACAAGAATTAACGGTTCTGTAAAAAATGGATGCAAACGATACCATTTTTCATTTGTTTTGGACTTACTTTTTGAAAAGTGAATGTTCTGGACCAAAATCATAAATCGGTCATATATTAAGTACCAAAATAGTACTATACACTATACATTTTTCCTATTTTGAAGAGATATCTTTACCTCTCCATCAATGAGGAGGTAAAATCTTGTAACTATCATATTTGTCTTCTTTTCATTAAAATCCATTCTCAAGGAGGAAGGTATTTGAGAAGGTAATACACTTTATGTTTTTTAATGAATTTTATACTATTATTTTATTTATAAAAAATAATTTACCTTTCTATATACCTTTTACCTTTAGAATGTGTTATTTTTTAAAAGGATATATTTCACTTTTTGAGATGAGAAATACATAATATACCTCTTTTATTTATCTTTCCTTGTTTGAGATGCTCATAGTGGAAATAGATCCAACCAAGTCCAAGATGACTCATTACTGAAAATAGAGACTCATTTATCTCTACTTTATAACCTCTCTCTTACTTAATCCTCTCCACTTAATACACAAAATAAAATTGCATAATTTCAAAGTCATCTTCCTTGGGATGGAGAAAGCAAGAAAAAAATTATTGAAAACTTTTCTTTTTTAAATGTGCTCTAGTTTTCGTGGACGAAATGGAAATGAGTACTAATTATGTGAATGATTGAAATTTAGTTTTGGTAATCATAATGATAACCATTAATAAATTTGAATACTAGATATTCAAATGTTCACGACAAATGATACATACAATCATATTGCATTTCATTAATTTACAATTTTATGGTAAGATCAATGGCAAAAAAATGTGACAAAAAATACAGGGAATATGATTAACTAAAACAATACTACTAATATTGTTTCATTTCTCTTGTTACTTCCAATATCTTGACAATGTTTACGTATGCTATATTAATGAGAAATTGAAAGCAGACTGATTAAAACTATGTACAAAGGAAAAATAAAAATGTCTACAAAACAATGTGAAACCAGTAATCATAAAATAATTCTAGATATTGGATCTCAGGATACCAAGTTATCTTCAAAAAAGAATTCATTACAGATAGATAACGCAGTAATATACATCACTGATCCAAAAATAAGGCATCAAACAAAACAGGATGAATTTGTGAAGATTAATAAAAATTTAGAAAATTAAAGAGAAAAGCAATGGCTTGTAAAAACAATAATCCAAATAATTAATAATTGGAAATAAAGTATTGATTTTATATTAACAAAGTGAAAAGCATAAATAGTAAGGAAGGAATGAAAAGTTATAAGCATCTCAGAGTATCATTTCCCCATTGATTTTCTTCATTTCTGAATCAAAGTGCAAGGATGACATTAATGTTTTCTCATCTCGGATGCTCATCTTCAACAATGAACAAATCCGAAAAATATGAAGAATAACATAGAAAAAGAAAGGATCTCAGGAGCTAGAAAAGTATCTTCAATTCCGAATTGGAAATATCAGATAGATAACGCAGTTTTAAACTAATGCATCATCGATCCTTCTTAAAAATTGTAAATTAGTTGTGAAAATGGAGAAATAAAACGATTATAAGAAAGGAATTGCAAACCTATATTGAAATGTGACGACGATAAACTTGTGTATCTCAGAGAGGTGTGATTTAGGGATTATAAGGGGCGTGAATGCATTGAGGAAACCCTAGAAAGGCTTTAGATGACGTAGCAAGTAGGATAATGTTGTTTCCAGCCCATTGGGCTAAGTGTGAGTAGGCTTTCTGTAATCAGGCCTTGCAAATTAGCTAGGGTTGGGCTCAGCTGCTTATATAATACACATTTCCTTTTTCTCTTTTAAGATTAATTTCACACTACACACTACATTCCTATTTTTCCTTAAGTTAATTTGATTTTCTAAGCTTTACTTCACATTTGGTTTTCATCATGTAGTAAAATTAATCCAATTTATCAACATTTATGCATCGAGATTCTCTCGAAAATTTTATGCTCAACTTAGACTTTGAACATAGTACTCCTAGTCAATACTCTTGTTCACGGAACCAACCTTGAAAATGAAATCACGTCAAGCTCTACAAACAAATTAGCATGCTTATCAACCTTTTATGCTAGAGACAACAATATCTTGAGCAATTAGGGTGACCTTATGTAAATCATGACGAATACTTAGCTCTTAAGAGTACTTTGTAAGCACCGAGCTACCCGAAACAGCCGCCCCTGCCTCTGCTCCGGCAGCCACACGCACGCACGCACGCCGCTGCTGCTGTCTCCGGCGCCCTTCCCCTGCTTACGAAGCCGCTGCTCGAGTGCGGTCACTGCCCAACAGCCGTCGTGTCATGGCGGATGGTCTCGCGCACGCCGGCAAGCCCGTCAAAAAAGGGGGGGGGGGAGAGAGAGAGAGAGAGATGTGAGGTGTGCTGTG
The DNA here is from genome assembly GCF_023119035.1 of Salvia hispanica. NCBI lineage: Eukaryota > Viridiplantae > Streptophyta > Magnoliopsida > Lamiales > Lamiaceae > Salvia > Salvia hispanica. Next base: position 5,670,772 of record NC_062966.1, on the reverse strand, counting down.
CGTGTGCTACAAAAAAAGAAGAGGAGAGAGGGAAGAAGATGCACCTGAAACTTGTGATCGGCGACCGAGAGAGAGACCAAGAGAGGAGGAAGAGGGAGGGAGATGCTGAGTTATGTAGAGGCAGAGAGAGGGTGGGAGAAAGAGGCGCCCCACTTCATTCCTCTTATTGTCAAAATGTTAGGGTTTCTTTATTCTAAGTTTTGGGCCTCCCTTTAATTTTTGTGGAATAGTCTATTAATTATTCTGTATGGGCCGAACATTTAGAAGAAATGAGAAATTTGGGGTTTGGATTTATCTCTAACTTCTTGGGTTTGATATTACTTGAGTTATTTGAAGCTTTTAAATAATTAACCTCGTGATTAATTATTTTTCCTTTCTTCTTTTAGTTGAACCTCTAGATTAATTAATATTTTTATCCTTTTTAATTAATTTCTTAAGGATTGGAATGTATGAGCTCAATGAACTCTCTCCTAAAAAATTATTAATTACTTTTAAATTCTCTTACAAATTAGATAGTCATAAGTTTAATGAAATGAAGTTATCTTGATCGAACCTCGAACATAGGATGCATATTCCATGTAGGATCATTGCATGTCATGCACCTTATGTATGTTCTTAAGACTAATTTAATCAATATACTCTTTCAAGAAGGGTTTGTTCGTGGAGTTTGATTTCCGAGGTCGAGCTTGTGTAGAGTTTTACTTGAAAGCTTTGAGGTGGGCTTTTTATCCAACTCATTAAGTGTGGATAAAATTATCAAATACTCCATCCGTCCCGGCTAAGATGACACAATGCTTAGCCGGCACGAGATTTTAGGAGTTATTGGTTAAAGTGTTTAATTGGAGAGAGAGAAGGTGGATGTAAGTATTAAAGTAGAGAGATAAAGAAAGATGAATATTTTAATAGGAGTGAGAAAAAGTAGTTGAATGTATTAATTGGAGAGAGAAAGTTACCAAAAAAGGAAACGTGTCATCTTAGTTGGGACAAACTAAAAAGGAAAACGTGTCATCTTAAGCGGGACGGAGGGAGTATATGAAATGATTTTTGTTTGATAAAATCGCACTTACTTTTTTTTAAAAATGTTATCGTGCCATAAATTATTTGTTTTATGATGCCTATCTGTTTGGCGATGCCAAATGAATGAATAAATCGAATTCGGACTCCAATAGGACCAAGATCCTATTCGAGTTAGTGTACACAAAGGAATGGACCGTGAGTCATCGTAAGGGTTGGTTGGTCAATGTTATCATGGAAGATGGCCACCTTCCCGACACATAATGAACTATCAGATATGGCGGATTACTGGAATGAACTTAGTCTGATCAGATGAACTTTATGAAAATGAACTTAGTAAGCTCGGGCCTTTAAGAAAGACTCTTGTGTGTTAGTATGATGGCATGATACTGATAACTTTTTCTTATATGTGTATCTTTCAGCAATGTGTCCACTAAGTACCTCGTACTCAAGCCTGCATCTATTTCTAAATGTGCAGGTTGAGCAATGATGAAATGGTGGCTGAGTGGAGTTGGTGGTCGTCTAATCTATTTTGTAGGGTTCTTGTGGCATATGTCTTCACACATATGGCCATGTGTTTACAACTCCTTGCAATGTGCACCATTGTAGTATTATGTACTAGATGGATTGTAAGAATAATAATTAGTAACGAATGATCGGTGTTAAAGACTCTTTTAAATTGCATGATCTTTCATTGCCTTGTGAACCACCTTTGTCTTATTAAAAAGTATTCGTGTATCTTATTGTTATTTCTTTCCTCCCATTTCCATCCCCTCTTCTTATTCCCTCCCCTAGTCATGATTTATTGAGGCATGTTATCCTTAGCAAGGTGCGGTCGTGACAATATTTTTCAAAATTAATATTCCTTCGTTCCATAAAAATATGTGCACTTTCCTTTTTCTCATGTCCCATAAAAATATGTACAATTCCATTTATGGAAAGGTACACCAATTTACTACACATATTCATCAAGTTATACCTCCATTCAAACAGTAATAATAAAGTATCCCACTTCCACAATCGGACACTTGCTCGCAGACGTCAAAATAAAATTGAGGCCCTTCGGTTATCAGGGGACGAGTGGTGCTTTGATCCGAGTGAACTCCAAAGCTCGGCTCTTTCCTTTTATAGGCAGTTGTACAAAGTTTCAGATTTATGGCCAGGGCCCTATCCGTTGCGGGGCTGCTTTCCTGCCATTAAGCTTAAGGACTTGGAGATCTTGAATGCAACTCTAACTAAAGAAGAGATACGGGCAGCTCTTTTTGAAATGAAGCCTCTACAAGCTCCGGGGCCGGATGGGCTACATGCACAGTTTTTTCAATCACAATGGGGAGTGGTTGGAGACTCAATATGTCGGATGGTCATGGGTGTATTCCAGGGAGCTCCTCTTGAACCTGCACTTAATAGAACCTCTCTGGTTCTCATTCCAAAAGTCCAAGAACCGAAATTTTTAACGGAATTTCGCCCTATCAGCCTATGCTCAGTTCTTTACAAGCTCATCACTAAGATCATTGTTAGGAGGATGGCTAATTTCATGAAATACGTGGTTTCTCCGAACCAAGTAAGCTTTATTGTTGGTCGAAGTATAACTGACAATGTGGTTATTTCTCAAGAATGCGTCCATTCCATGAATAAATGCAAAACTCAAACAGGGTGGATGGCGATTAAAGTGGATCTTGAAAAGGCATATGATAGAATTCGGTGGGAGTTTTTGGAGGATTGTATGATGGATCTGGGGTTGCCTCAGCAGCTTATTAGTTTGATCATGGAATGTGTGTCCACAGCCACAATGCAGGTGCTATGGAATGGTTCTCCTACAAACGTGTTCAAACCTGAACGGGGTATTCGTCAAGGAGATCCCCTCTCGCCTTATCTGTTCGTTTTGGGCATGGAAAAGTTGAGCCATAGTAGTATTAATAAATCAGTCCAGGACGGCGATTGGGATCCTATTCGGCTGGCTCGACATGGTTCCCCGATCTCTCATTTGTTCTTTGTTGACGATTTAGTGCTTTTTTGCAAAGCTGATATGAAGAACGCAAGAACTTTAAAGTCAGTCCTAGACAAGTTCAGTCACCATTCTGGACATAAAGTGAGTGCAGGCAAAACTCAGCTATTTTTTTCTCCGAATACAGATGTCAGTCTTGCGCAAGCCATAGAGAATCATTTGCAGTTTCGGTCAGTATGTAATTTGGAGAAATACTTGGGGATCCCAATCATCCATGGAAGGGTCGCAAAAAACAATTTTCAATACCTAATTGACAAAGTCCGAACTCGGTTGAGTGGATGGAGTGCAAGTTCGTTGTCTCTAGCTTGGAGAATTACATTAGCCAAGGTAGTGCTTACTGCAATTCCGAGTTATTACATGCAGGTGGTTCTTCTTCCCACTACAGTAATTACAGAAATTGAAAAGCTTATTAGGCATTTCGTATGGGGTGCTTCAGATGGTAAAAGGAAGCTGCCACTTGTGAGTTGGGTTTTTGTGTCAGCCTATGCGATCGGGTGGCCTTGGCATTCGCGACCTCAGAATCCACAATCAAGCATTTATGGTGAAGTTTGGGTTCAGATTTATTTTGAATAAGGATGCTTTATGGGTGCAAATATTAAGAGAGAAGTATAAGATCGATAAAGGGTTCCCAACTACAATAAAATGAGCCAATTGTTCCTTTCTCTGGGGCTCCTTATCGAAAGTGTGGAATGAGGTCCATGATAGTGTTTGTTGTTCGATTGGTAATGGGAAGTTCACAAAATTTTGGCTAGATTTGTGGATCCCGAGCTTAGGGCCATTAGTCAACCATACGGTGAGTGATGCGATTGTTGAAGTTGATGCCTATGTCTGTGATTTTGTGGATGAGCGTGGGAACTGGAAGTGGGCTGATTTAAATGTTGTTATTACTCAGTCGGCAGCTATGCAAATTGGTAGTATATGTCCCCCAAACGAGGAAGCAGGCGATGATCTTTGTGTTTAGCGATGGAAATCAAATGGGAAGTTCTCGGTGGCGGAAGCATATGGCTATTTGTCTTGTGATCGGTGGGGTACAAAGGATAATTGTTGGGTCTCGATATGGAGTTATAAAGGCCCTCAGAGAGTTCGGCAATTTTTATGGCTTGCATTCAAAGACCGATTACTTACCAATGTTGAGAGGTGTCGCAGACATATTTCTGATGAGGCAAGTTATATTGTTTGTGGGGGAGCACAAGAATCCATTGATCACATCCTGAGATGCTGCCCGACTGCCTCTTCCGTATGGAGTAAGATAGTCCCAAGAGATATTTGGTTCAGGTTTATCTCTATACCATTTGAGGCTTGGTTGATCGAAAATTTGAACTTAAGCAAAGTAGCAGATGGCTACTCTTGGAGTACTATATTTGGTTTAATTTGTTGGAGACTATGGAAAAATAGAAATGCTAAAGTGTTTGGGGGTGAGACGTGGTCGGTGGATAGCATGATAAGCCAGAGCAGGTCTTGGGCGCGAGCTGTGCAAAACTATGTTACACGTAAAGTCAAGAACACAGTTCCAGTGAGCAAGTTAGTTAGTTGGTCCCCTCCAACGCCAGGTAGCTGGAAGCTTAATACGGACGAGGCAGTGAAGGGAGTATCTCAAGTGGCATCAGCCGGTGGTGTTATTAGGAATGATGTCGGGGTCTGGTTTAAAGGATACTCCAGGAGCTTAGGACATGGTTCGGTAATTGTGGCTGAATTATGGGTCATATATAATGGTCTGCAACTTACCTGGGACAACGGAATACGAAGCCTTGAAGTCGAGAGTGACAACCAAGCAATGGTCTTTATGGTTAACTCGAATAGAGAGGATGGAAGTTGCTTCAGTCTCGTTCGAAATATTTGGAGTATGTGTGATAGAAACTGGTCTGTGGTAATCAAACACGTATATCGTGAGGCTAATTCAGTTGCAGATTTCTTGGCAAGCTGGTCGTCAAGTCGGGATACAGGTATGCACCTACATGATGAGCCACCAATTGGGGTACGGAACTTGTTATTGAGCGATCGTTTGGGAACCTCATATGTTCAAGCTGGACAGACTGTAGTATCTTCTTAAGGGCTATGCCCTCTCTTGTAACCAAAAAAAAAAAAGTATCCCACTGTCCATTAACACTACTTTAACTAGTACTCATCTTCTCTCCTCTCTAACTTCACCAATTTTGTCTTAATTCTCGTGTCATATCATACGTCCATATTTTCATAAGATTAAGGGAGTATGATATTCTGATAAAAAAATATAATTTAAATAAACTACTCCCTCCGTCCCAGATAATTTGGGACACTTTGACCCGGCACGGGTTTTAAGAAATCTAATGGAAAGTGAGTTGAAAAAGTTGGTGGGATGTGGGTCCTACTTTTAAAGTATTAGTTTTGTAATAAAATGTGAGTAGAAATGAGTTAGTGGAATATGTGGTCCACTACCAAAAATGGTAAAAGTGAAGTGGGACAAATTATGTGGGACGGCCCGAAATAGAATACTGGGTCGAATTATCTGGGACGGAGGGAGTAATTTATAATTAACATAACCACCAAACAATTTATAAAAAGACTAAAGTACACTTTTGGTCCCCTATATTTGTCCTAAAATATTTTTTTGTTCTGTACATTAAGTTTGTGACCTTTTGATCACAAACAATATGTTTTGGTCCAAATATATCATTTTCCGTAAAAACTAAAGGTTAAACGTGTTTGACCAAATTAATGATTTAATTAAAATATAATTAACCTAATTGATTTAATATTAAAATTTACAAAATATTTTTTTACTTAAAAAAATTGACTAAATTGAAAAGAAATTTACTTAAAATAACAAAATGACTTAATTATAATCTATTATTAACTGAATTACTTATTATTCTAAATTAAAATATAAGTACCATTTACTTTAATAAAAATAACGTTTAAGTGACTTCACCGAAAAATTACATGGAATATTGGTTGGTTTTTGTGGATGGTTCGAAAAGAAATATGGTCCCATTTGTTTTGATTATATATTTATTTGAAAACAATGGTAAATATTTGATCAACGGTGACTTCTCTAGTTAAATACTCCTCCCGTCCACGAAAAATAGGACACATTGTGAATGATACGAGTTTTAATGTGGAATTGGTAAAGTAAGAGAGAAGTAGTATTAGTGGAAAGTGTGGTTCATATTAGTAGTAAGAGAGAAGGGAAAAAAGTAAGAAAGAAGTAGTGTTAGAGCATCTCCAAATGGAGAGGTAAAGTCATATAACTACCATATTTGTCTTTTTTCATGAAAAATCATTCCATTAGGGGAGAGGTATTTGAGAAGATATTATACTTTTTTCCCATTTTGAAGAGGTATCTTTACCTCTCCATCAATGAGGAGGTAAAATCTTGTAACTATGATATTTGCCTTCTTTTTGTTAAAATCCATTCTCAAGGGGGAAGGTATTTGAGAAGGTAATTACACTTTATGTTTTTCAATGGATTTTATACTATTATTTTATTTGTAAAAAATAATTTACCTTTCCATATAACTTTTACCTTTAGAATGTGGTATTTTTTGAAAGGATATATTTTACTTTTTGAGAAGGAAAATACATAATATACATCTTTTATTTACATTTCCAAACACATAGTGGAATATGTGATCCATATTAGTAGTAAGAGAGAAAGGAAAAACTAAGAGGGCAGTGGAATGTATATGAAGTCAATATTATTAGTAAGAGGGAAGAGAAAAAAGTACTCACTCCGTCCCATTAAAGATGACCCACATTTCTTTTTAATTTGTACCAACCAATATGACTCATTACTGCAAAATAGAAACTCATTTTTCTCTATTTTATTCCCTCTCTCTTACTTATTCTCTCCACTTAATACACAAAATAAAATTGCATAATTTCAGAGTCATTTTCCTTGGGATGGAGAAAGCAAGAGAAAAATTATTGAAAACTTTTCTTTTTTAAATGTGCTCTATTTTTCGTGGACGAAATGAGTACTGAATGATTGAAATTTAGTTTTGGTAATCATAATGATAACCATTAATAAATTTGAATACTAGATATCAAATGTTCACGACAAATGATACATACAATCATATTGCATTTCATTAATTTACAATTTTATGGTAAGATCAATGGCAAAAAAATGTGACAAAAAATACAGGGAATATGATTAACTAATTGTTTCATTTCTATTGTTACTTCCAATATCTTGACAATGTTAACATATGTTATATTAAAGATAAAATGACCTCGGACTGAATAAAATTAGGGGTGTCGAAACGGGTAGCGAGTATTGGGTACCCGCACATCCGACCTGATACCCGTCGGGTATCGGATACACGCTACCCGACGGAAACGGGTAACGGGTCGGGATCGGGTAGTCATATTTTTGGTTTTGCGGGTATCGAGTATACCCGATACCCGCTCGGGATACCCGATAATCCCGAAAATTACCCGATTATAATTTAATATTTTTCAATTTTTAATATTACTATAATTTTTAAATTATCCCAGCGAATGACTCAGATTCAAACCTATGTTTTTCTTTGTCAATTTTCCACTATTATGAGTAAAGCCTGTTTTTCTGCCTACAAAGACCAATATTATGTATGCAATAACATATGTATTTTATTAATATATACTACAAGCTACACACATGTGCATTATACATACAGTATCATATACACATACTTACTAAATTGTGGATGCTCAATGTCTAATGATTTGTGGGTTTTTTATGTTTTAGGATGCATCAAAATACTAACGTTATTACGGATGACGATCAACAAGTTTGAAGATAATGCAAATAATAATAATAATAAAATAGATTTTCAAAACCAAAAAATTCGGGTCGGGTCGGGTCGGGTCGGGTACCCGCCGTGTCGGGTGCGGGATACCCGACTCGGGTATCGGGTAATACCCGACAAAGTGCGGGTACCCGCGGGTACCCGTTTCGACACCCCTAAATAAAATTATGTGTAAAGGAAAAATAAAAATGTCTACAAAACAATGTGAAACCAAGTAATCAAAAAATAATTCTAGATATTAATCTCAAAATAATTCTAGATATTGGATCTCAGGAAAACAAGTTATCTTCAAAAAAGAATTCATTACAGATAGATAACGCAGTAATATACAACATCACTGATCCAAAAATAAGGCATCAATCAAAACAGGATGAATTTATGAAGATCAATAAAAATTTAGAAAATTAAAGAGAAAAAGCAATAGATTTTGTAAAAATGATAATCCAAATAATTAATAAATGGAAATAAAGTATTGATTTTGTATTAACAAAGTGAAAAGCATAAAAAGTATGGAAAGAAGAAATGATAAGTTATAAGCATGTCAGAGTATCATTTCCCCATTGATTTTCTTCATTTCTGAATCAAAGTGCAAGGATGACATTAATGTTTTCTCATCTCGGATGCTTATCTTCAACAATGAACAAATCCGAAAATATGAAGAATAAAATAGAAAAAGGAAGGATCTCAGAAGCTAAAAAAGTATCTTCGATTTCGAATTGGAAATATCAGATAGATAACGCAGTTTTAAACTTATGCATCATTGATCCTTCTTAATAATTGTAAATTAGTTATGAAAATGGAGAAATAAAACGATAATAAGAAGGAATCGCGAACCTATATTGACATGCGACGATGATGAACTTGTGTATCTTAGAGAGTCTGATTTAGGGATTATAAGGGGCGTGAATGCGATGAGGAAACCCTAGAAAGGCTTTAAACGATGGCATCGCGAGTCGGATAACGTTGTTTCCTGTAAGTAGGCTTTCTGAAATCAGGCCTTGCAAATTAGCTACGGTAAGATTAATTTCATTAGCCCTTAAAAATAGACCATATTTGCCATTTTAAGATGTCCTTTAAAAATAGATCAATTCAATTTAAAGGTTTTTTATCTTTTATGAGGTCGGTCTCATTCTCCACTATACTTTTTCTTTCTATGTCTTTTATTTTATCAATTTTGCATTAAAACTCGTGTCATTTCAAATATTGTCTTTTTTTAAGGATGGATGAAGTATATAATTACTGATCTAAATATCAAAATTGATTGCTAAACTTTAAATTATTTTGAAATCAACATAATTATTTTTATTTAACATATAATTTTAAATGCCACATAATCTTTTAAGAGCATCCACAATAGCGGCTAGCCCACCGGCTAGCCGATTCGTCGGCTAGCCGAACTATTGCAATCGGTAAGCCGAGAATCGGCGGAAAAATCGGCGTGGGCTAGCTGATTTGAGGGCGCTGGCCGCCATTGTGGCGTGCCGATCGGCCAGCGCCAATTTTCGTTTTTTTTTTTAAAAAAAAAATTTGAAAACCTATATATACGCGATTTTAGTTTCATTTTCATTTGCACCACTTGTTTTAACGAGTTTTCTCTCTCTCTAAATTTATGTACAAGAGCAATATCGAGCGATGGACAACAACAACGAGTCCAACCCGGCGACGAGCGGATCTCAGACTCCCACGGTACCCGTGAGATCTGGATGGGGCCAGATGGGCCCAGGGGTTTAACGTCCCTTGGCAACAGTTGATGGGGATGATGGTTGGAGCGCAGGGGGGATGTCGGGCGGGGTGCAGGCTTGCGGCGGCGTGCGGCGACGCCGGGGTGGGGAGGTATGCCCCGGATGCAGCAGCGAGATGATGCAGCATATGATGGGGATGATGCTGGTATGCATCCCGGGATGCGAAGGGTCACCGGGGGAGGACACAGTCTATCGTCTCTCTCTAATTTTTTGACGGCTTCGTCTCACACGTCGACCCAAGTGGAGATGCAGTTCACTGGAGATGACCTTTTGTCATTGCATGAGATGAGGATCGATCTCGGGGAGCCGGACACTCCCATTCCAGCAGGTCGGGCCGCGCCGAAGAAGAAGAAGGCCAAGGGGAAGGGCAAGGTGGTCGGCGAGTCGTCGCAGCTCGCTGATCACGACACCCCCACGCGGAGGAAGTGGACGGAGGATGAGTACGCCGGCGTGACCAAGGCGTGGTTGTCGGTCTGCGACGATCCGCTGGTTGCGAACAACGAGCGGGTCGTCAACATGTGGGCGAAGATTAGAGCCGCCTACAGGAGGAACTGCCCGCACGGGAAGGACTACAGCGGGGAGGAGTGCCGGAAGGGGTGGGAACGCATCGTGGGCCGCAATCGGTCGATTTTCGGGTAGTACGCCAACGCCCTCCGCCACCGACTAGTGGGCGTAATGAGGAGGACGCCCTGGAGGATAAGCGGAGAGTCGGGCCTCCTTGTCGGGGAAGTATAAGGAGTTCACCTTCTCGGGAATGCTATGTGTTGTCAAGGACTTCGAGAAGTTCCGGCGGGGTGCGACGCCGGGTGGCCAAAGAAGCGTAGGCCGAACTATTCAGCGACTACGCCGGCAAGCCGGGCGGATCCCACGACCTCCCCGGATGCGAGAGTTTCCGTCCCCTCCATCCTCTACTCGTCGCCCTCGCCCGGTTGGCCAAAAGCGGGCGCAACGGGCAGCGAGGGGAGGATCCCCCTATCGCCCAAGGAGGTCATCTCGGCACCCCCCCCCCACACGCGCGTACACCTTATTCTCGCGTGAAAAAACGGAGGAATGGATGTACAAGGTCTTCTAAGAGTAGAAGGTCGCAACTGACCCCACGGAGAAGAGGTTTCTCCACTCGATGCTCGAGAACATGCGGGTGGATTTGGATGCCACAAGGGCACTGGTGGGGGGTTCGGACGCCGGCTCAGATACCCCGGGTGGCGGCGGCGAGGACGGCGGCGGCGACGACGAGGAGTAGAGAGTGGCGGGGCTCGTGTGTGGAAGCCCATTTTTTTTTAAAAAGAAATCATGTATTTTTTTTATCTATGTACCTTTTTTTAATGAAATGAATGGATTTTCCCGTATATGTCTCGTAAATTTAATTCCGTAATTTAATCGTAAATTTAATTCCATAAATGTAGTTGTTTTTGAATTATTTTTATTGCGGCTGGCCTATAGCTGGCCTATTTGAGTAAATGCTGACGTGGCAGGTGGATTTTTAGTGCTGCTGACGTGGCAGAGAGAGAGTGGCTGGCCTATTCTTATTGTGGATGCTCTAAGATTAATAAACTACAAATCCGAATGGTAATTCAAACCTTTAAATGCTCCACCGGTGACCTGTGAATTGGATATCAAAAGCTTTAACTGCTCGAAGACATGAACTGCTATGCATGAATGAAATATAGTTCTTTCCCCGTCCCAATGAAGCTGAGTCGTATTCCTTTTATGGAAGTCTTAACTAAGTTGAGTCATTCTTTTTTACAATACTCTCCCACTTTAATCCTATGTCTTACTCTTCAACACAATTTTTTAATCTCCGTGGCCAAAAATTTTGACTCGACTTAGTTGGGTTGGAGGGAAGTAGCAATGCTGAAATATTATGCTCAACAATTCACCAAATGAAGCTGTATTTCAATGATCACAACATACACTGATATACTATCAAAACTATGTTAAAATGACTGATCACTAAATTACAGCACCATGGCAACCAAGATACTAAAAACAGAGGATTTACAATCTCAAAACACCCATATTTCTCTACTCTGCAAATCAAGCACCTAAAACCTTACCATCTTTGACGGTTTTATCTACAGAAACACCAAACTTCTTGCACTCCGACTCCTTAGATTGCGAGACCAACTCCTCTGGCACAATGGGGCGCCTATCTCCCAACACAGCCCACAAGATCAACACGAGCATTGCCCCCAAAGCTCCACATCCAGTGCCAAACGCCAATGCGGAAACAATTCTCACCGTGTGAACTTTCCTCTCTTCTTCCTTACCCACAGACTGTTGTGGATCCAAGGGTTCAGAATGCATCCATCGCGGCATGATTCTTGACTCGAAACTCCATGAGTGGATGTTGTTTCTCTGAGACGAGTTTGCACTCGAAGAGCTAAATCCCACAACAACATTTTCATCTCCCCACATTTTGGAAAGATCAATGGAGTAAATGAGCAATGGATCAAGTGGCCTACTCAAACCAAATTTGTTCAACCTAACCTCAAATCTTTACTACTTGCTTCATAATCAATCCAAGCTTGCAACTTTTCTCCACCATTTAACACCAAATTGAATGATGAAACATTTCTCACTTTAACAGAGACAGGACTACCAACATCTATCCCAACATGGTTACCATTCACATCTCCATGCTTTTCATTCTTAAATGTATCAAATTCAACTGCAAGAAACTTCATCTTCCTCTCTCCTAAAACTCCCATCTCTCCACCATCAAAAGCATTCAATGGAAATTGAGAAGGGAGAATCACAAAAGCCAAACCATCGCCATTCACCCCAGACATGGAAAATGCAAAGTAATTCGAAAAAGACACCAATTGCCTTGATTTTTCATGAACAAGATTAAGGGGCTTCTTGCAGACAAACCTCCCAGCAGTAGAAACCCTAATTTGAACAGAAAAGTTGTCTCCACCAACCATAGCATCCCCAAACAGGGCAAGCTGTGACTCAAAGTTGGAGTCTTTACCAAAATTCTTGAAAAGAAAAGTTAAATTGGGGTCGGCATCCATAGCTTTGAGGTGAAGATTGAGCAATAAGAAGGCCAATAAGTACCTGGAAGATGAAAATGCAGCCATATTTGATATGAGTTTTGTGAGTAAGGCCAATTGTGCTTGCAAGGGTTTCTTGGAAAAAACCATGTAGAATAGATTGTGAATGTGTCTAGGGTTTAAGTATCGAAAATTTTGGAAAATGGTAATGGTGGTGGTGGTGGAGGAGGAGGTTGTGAAAATTAAATACTTGCGCTTCTGCTACACTGTCCGATTTGCTTGCTTTCTCAGTGGTTGCTGACTGAGGGAATATAATATTAGATTCTTTGCAGTTAGGCCCTTTTATTTTCTATATTTGCAGTGCTGATCCTTCTAATCTATATATTTTTTGTTGTTTAGTAGTACTCCCTCCGTCCCAATAAATATGAAACATTTGGTTTTCGGCACAGGATTTTATGCAAGTGTTGTTTTGTGAGTTAATGAAGAGAGAGTAAAGTAAAAGAGAGGGAAAAGTAGAGAGAGTGATGTTTCTATTTTAGGAAACGTTTCATTTTTAGTGGGACAACCCAAAAAGGAAAACGTTGCATTTCTAATGGGACAGAGGGAGTAGTATTTAAAAATTCTACTCTCTCCGTTCTCTTCCATTGTAATAGAGTTATTTTTTTTAATAACAGTCTAACACATTTCTTTTCACTTACTTTTACTTTTCTCTTACTTTTCCTCTCTCCTACTTTATTATCTTTTTATTTAATACACTGCACACATTTTTCTTAATCTCCGTATAAAAAAAATGCATCCACTACTATAGATAGGGGGGAGGAGTAATGACTAATGATCTTGAATGTTTGACAAAGTGAAGAATTCCTATTAGAAAATGTGAATTTTACGTGCCATAAAAAAGTTCCATCCCAATTTGATTTATCTTTGTAGTACTTTATACTCTCTCAGTTTAGGGCCTAAATGAATTAATTTGTGTTAGTGATTAATAATGCATAGTTTTAAAGTTTTGCTGATAAAAAGTGGAAGTAAAAATTTAATACACTTGAGAGACATATTGTAATTAAAAAATCCGGAATGTAACATTTCTAGTTTATTAAATTAGAGTAGCAGTAGATCTCGAAATGTAACATAAAATATGATTAAACAGTAAGGGGGTGTTTGATACTTTTAGCATGTATATATTCTCAATAATATATTTAAGATTATAATCAACCTCTCCCTTACTTTGACCAAGATTCAACCTTTTCCTGATTTCAATGTCATATGTTTGATAGAGCACCGCATGTGACAAGACATTGTACTACTCAGTTGTTACTTTACATATTTACCTCCAATCTAATTTCCTTCTACATTATTTGCCCTCAACTTGACCTAAAATATAGCGGGGGTTTTCTCTTCATTTGCTTTGCCGCTTTTTTTCTTCTCTAGTTCCCGCTCAAGCCTGCATATTGGAAGATCTCGGTGAACGTGGTTGAGGTCGGAGAGACAGGTAAGATTCGCGAAATCCCAGTTGACACTTCCTTGCAAATCACATGTTTTAGCGTTTTTAACATATTACATAATGTATACATGTTTCTGACCGATGGTAAGAGCTACGAATTGGGTGTTAAATCTGCTATTTTCTTATTGTCGAATTGATTTTCTGTTGTCTTAATTTGACCATTTCATTTTCAGGGTACGTCTCCTACATCACAGTTGAGTAATGTTTATGGGGCTCGCCGTTAGAGCTACGAATTAGGTGTTAAATCTGCTATTTTCTTATTGTCGAATTGATTTTCTATTGTCTTAAGTTGACCATTTCATTTTCGGGGTACGTCTCCTACATCACAGTTGAGTAATGTTTATGGGGCTCGCCGTTAATTCTGTGTAAGTGAGCTCCCCTGTTGAGCTTAATTGAGCCCCTTTTGTGCTTAATAGCATGTCATGGTTAGCTGTTTAATGACAAACTCCCATTGTGAGATATGAATCTTGTAGTATTTTTTTTGCACACACCACATCAATTTGGTTGTTATTTTATCTCTATGCATCGTTAGTTTCTTATACCGATTCTGGTTCTTTTATCATTTGTTTTGTAGAAACTCAAAACCATGAATGAAAGCTATTTTTCACAAAACTCTTTTGAACTGAGCCCCGAAATCGGAACACAAGGTTTGGTCAAATTATAATTGAATTGGTGTTATAGTTAGTAAGTAATTTTGCTTCATATATAATTCTCCAGACATGCACACACCTGATCTGGCAGAGAGTGGTGCTCTCGGGCGGGGCTCTGTAGGGAGGGCTGATCGCACAAGGCGTAGTTGGTCCTTGCGTGAGGAACAAATACTCATGTGCACTTTGAAAGACCTTGTTGTGCGCGGATGGAAATCTGATAATGGTTTTCGGAATGGATATACTACGCTAGTTGAGGAGGCCATCAAACGAGAGTTCCCAGAGTCTGACTTGAAGGCCAGCCCTCATGTCAATTCCAAGCTCACACAGTGGAAGAGAGACTATTATTCTCTTTCTAAAATTCTGGACCGCAGTGGAGTCGGTTTTAATGAGCGTGGAGACTACAAAATTGACGTTGATAATGATCAATGGGAGCAGATTGTGAAGGTTGTTTCCTCTGCTTAATTGTTCTTTTAGTATTTTATTGGAGCTCAAAAAATGTGATTATGATTTGTTATATTTGATTAAGTAATATAAACGTTCTAAGTCTAATTCTTTTTTGCTACAGCAAGACAGCCATGCCCGCGGCATGAGATACAAGTCATGGCCCGTTTGGAACGATTGGAAGATAATTTTTGGCAAAGACCGTGCAAGTGGTGGTGTGGTTGAGGACACCAATGATGCAAATGACGCTCTTGGCGAGCAGAATCAAAACAACGTCCACAACAGCAGTGTTGGTCACTCTTCTGCCAACCCAATCCCTCAGCAAGTTCATCAAGAGATACCAGATGAACTCAGCACAGGACAGAGCACGCGTGCCGCAAGCGAAGGCCAAAAAACTGGAAAGAAACGCAAGACATCCCGTGATTCCGTCGGGTTGATTGAGATGCTTGGGAAGATGCAGGAAGATACTAATCTACGACTGGACAAGTTGACAAGCCGTATAGGGTATGAGTTTGATGTGAGCAAATCCCGAAAAAAAGTGTTCGAGTTATTGGGTACAATTGCAGGTTTCTCTATGGTGCAGCAGATCGACGTTGCTGAGTTTATCCTTGAGAAAGTGGAGCGCATTGATCTGTTTCTGTGCCTGCCTGAGCATGGTCGGCTCACTTACGTGATGCGTACTCTTGAAAAGCTCATTGCGGTTTGATGCTTCTGTTATGTCTCCGATCTGTCTTTTGAGATCTTATCTATATCCAATGCCTAACTTAAAGCGATGCAGTACTTTCGAAGTCAGTAGGAATTATGTGATCTTTTGACATGTAATGAACTTCATATTTTCCACTAGCATATGTGGATGCCCAGGTATGGATATGGACCAATGAGGTCATCAGACTTAGGTATATTTTGTAATATATAATTGATTGCATTAACTCTATGACTTATATTGCAGTTACTTATTAAACTTGTGGTTTATTACTCTTATTTGTTTTGCGTTCTTATTAAGCTCGTTCTGTGTTGGTTGTTGGAACTATTTATATTGGTGGATTCTATCATGTTAGCTGTGGTAAATTCAAAAAAAATCCCACTTTTGCACAAGGGATCGAAAAGGCCACTTGCACTACTTATAACACAATACTAAACAGAAAAAAGAAAAATAAATAAATCAAAACAGCTTTTATACACAAATTCAGAAATCAAATCTAAGAAATTAATCATAATATTACTAGGAAAAGCAAGACTAAATCAATCAATGTTAGTCATTAGACTGATTACATCAACGAATCATCCTAAATTAACAATAAACGTAGTCACATTACTTAGCATAATTGAAGATAATTGGCATACAGATTCCTTGCATCGTCGAAGATAATGCAAAGATTGAAAACATGTTCATTTGTTTCACAAAATAATAGCAATGAGACCTAGGGGGCTCATTCATTGGCGACCTCATTCACGTCCTCACTGTTTCAAACATCATCATCATCGGCACTAGAAGCAATCTCATCATTTTCCATACACAAAGCTTCTGCAAGAACAAAAAAAAAAACATTGAACACACATAAATCCATAAAATTATAGAGTTTAGAGTTTCATAACCCAATTCATATTGTTGTACTGTGTATAAGTTACCAGCCATATCGAAGGGGGGAAAACGAGTTCCAGCCCAATATTGTTTGAGCACAAAGTACCCATGTCTCTCGTAGGTGAATATGAGCAAGTCACCTCGGCGGAGTGCATTTTCTCTTGCAAAACGAAACCATCCTCGTGCAAAATAGTGCTTGCCGTCTATTGTCTCGGAAAAGACAGACCAAACAGCTCCATGGTGGTTTTCAATTGAACAAATCCGTGGAAGAGGTCTATCAAGTTCAACGATAAAGCGTTCAGGTATTTGCTGCACATTGCAAACAAGCTTTAATAAATAAATTGTCAAAAATACTAGAAGAAAATGGCACCACAAATACATGAGTTCTTACAAGAGTGTTTGAGCTGTCTTGAGGGAAAAACAGACGAGTGAAATTAGGCAAAGGAGCAGCAGCAACCACTGCGTTCCCAGCACCGGCGTATCCTTGTGCCATTGCAATGGACGTATGTAATACTTGAACAAACGAGGAATAAACTGAATGGAAGAAATGGAATTCAAGGTTGGGTGTAAAATGATAGCTCTCACATGTTGGTGGCTAAATTTATTGAAGTGTAGCATTTATGAGATATACCAATATGGTTTGCTTTTTCACACACCTCTTGGCAGATTCATTTAATCGGGAAATTAAATAAAGCATAACAAAACCATGCATTTGAATGCCCTCTCGGTTACATGCAACATACATTACTGAAAATAAATAGCAACCTACTTGTCCTCATGAGGATTGTCATGAGCACAAACCCAAAGCAAAACATTTTCCACAGATCCTACATGACAACCTAATAGACTTCATATTTTACAAGAAGTATATCTCCATACACATAACATGGATTATAAAGATAGATAGCCTAATCAAAGAGGTTACATCGAGAGGGCATCAGGCAATTACTTCTTATGTTTTCCCCGCCATCCGAGGGGACTCGCCGAAGAGGCACATGAGCTACCACCCGGAGAGGCATTTGGTAGCGGCGGGCGCCCATCATTCTTGAGTGGCTTCGGGCTAAACATCTTACGCTCTAACTTCCCGTTAGGCCCCATAATATAGTAGTGGTGTACGACCTTCGTGTTAGTCGACTCGCAATCCCCAACTCGAGTACCTTCATCGAATAGCTTCCGACGAGACTTTGGCCCTTTGGACTCCTTCACATTGTTATTTGGAGTGATCACCTCAGTAGAAGTCGCTGGAATTGTATCATCAGATAAGACAATAACATCATCCATTTTTTCTTGTTTAACCTCCTTCGGACCAAACATAGCCGTTAGGCGGTGGATTTCTGGTTCACCTTGGTAGTAGTAAGCACTTGCAAGCTTGTTTTTCTATAACCAGAGAGAACGATGCATGACACAAGTGTCTTTGATCCTTACATAATTTGAAAAATTGAAAATTTGAGTACCTTGAAGATCGAGACCCATGTCTCGTCCCTTGCGACCACCACGTTGTCCTCCATGATCCACTGCATGCCGTCCTCCTTCACCAACGCTGTGAAAGACAGATACCTCTGCTCGAGGAACTGCCATCGTTCGTACAGAGCATCCCATTCCAGTTTAATGCCGAGTTCGTACTCGATATCGGATGCAGCAGTGATGAAGAATGGCTTGGGGATCACAGTGCCTTGCAAATCATTTTCATGCTTGAGACGAGTGAGTGAATCTAGTAGACTTTGGTCAATGTTGGAAGACCAATGGGATTTGTAGAAGAAGGTGTGTTGAGGTGGAATGTTAAGAGCCATATTTTTTCTTGTAATGTGTTTTACTATGTCGAACCAATTTATAGAATACACTTCTATCTTCCCCCTATATCAATCTGCCCAACAACTTGATTGATTGATAGCCCCAAATCTTAGACCTTTGCTTACTTCTTTACGTGAACAATTGAGAGATGATCTCAATCCTAGTAATAGGGGATCACATCAACATGATAAAGGTTGCAGTGTATGGGTAAAAAGTTGTGTTGCTTTAGGTTGAAAGCATGTTTGGTTGAGTGTAGAATTGTGCAATAAATTCATTAGATTTGATGAATATATTGGTGTGATAATATCTTTTAATTTTTTGTCCATTTGTGTTATACAATACTTCATAGATATCCTTGTGTATCCCTAGCCTTTTTCTCCTTCAAAAAATCGATTTAAATTGTCTTCAATCAAAAATAGATTCTCCATAATGCCTATACAAAAACGCTACAAGAGGTAAATATTCATTTGAATGCAAAAATCTATCAATCTATAAAAGGTGAATTTTGGCCATTATTTTAAATATTTATAAATTTTGGACAAAATTTTAAATATATATTAGTTATGGACCTTTTGAATAACAATTAGATGGTTTTTTCTAAACCAGTAGATGTCACTACATATTGAATATTGGTTGGTCAAATGAAATGGCATTATGAATTGAAATCAACAATATGCCATTATCATTTGTTGCTCGTTTTTTCTCATTGTCAGCAGTACATTTTTTGTTTAAAACTATAACCTAATAGAGTAATATTAATTCTAATTTTATTAATTAAATTGTAGTAATTAAAAATTAATGTTTCGAAATTCTAGAGTATGTGCATATAGGTGCGATACTAGTGATGCATAATATGGATTAATATCGATAGGTAATCATAGAAATGATTACCAAAAAAGGTACAATAAAACATTACAAATAGGAAACAAAGTATTTGTTGTAAGCTTGCGAAATAAATCAATCTTGATCACACATAGTGTTTGGCAGACACTTCAACCACGAGTGAAGCCCTTAAATCCTTTGTTCACTGCACGTTCCCCTGTGTACGTAGAAAAAACATAAGACCGAATGAAAATTTCAAGTGAATCTATGTATTCCTAAAGATTACTTACATTCAGCCACATTGTCTCGGCAAGCTCGTTTCTCTTGTTAGTCCAAGCAGGTGTGGGCTCAATGGTATCAATGTAAACAGGTTCGTCAATCTCAGCTCCTATACTTGATGCCTCGAAGTCTCCATCTAGTTCTTGCTCAATTGGATCAACGCCCATTTCCCCACGAATGAAGTTATGCAACAAGAAACAACAAAGGATTAACCTGATCTGTGTTCTTATTGGATAATATGATGCACTGCGTAAGATACCCCATCTCATTTTGACGACAGCAAATGCTCTCTCTATCACATTCCTCGCCTTCGTGTGTCGCATATTGAACATTTCTCGAGCATTTTGCGGCACCACAGCAGCGGGTCCCCACTCCTTAAGATGATAACGACAACCCTTGTATGGGGTTAGGAATCCGTCACTATTTGCGTAGCCATTATCACATAGGTAATATTGACCTAGTTTCAAATGATGTCTTAGTTATATTGGTGATTTATTTCGAATGGAGTCAGTTAAGGTAAAAAGGAGAACAACTAAACCTTTAGGCACTTTGATACCCCTTGGCCGTGTCACGGTGTCATGAAGAACTCGCGCATCACCTGCAGATCCCTCCCATCCGGCCAATACATATACAAAACGCATGTCCCTGGTACACACAGCCAGTGTATTTGTAGCCACTTGACCCTTCCTTGTGCGATAGCGAGGTTTATCCTCGCTTGCGACTAACACATTGATATATGTGCCATCTAAAGCGCCTAAGCAACCCTGTGAATGAGAAATAATCATACTTATTATTATGAGCAACAACATGTCACAAGAATGAAAGTTAGAGATGCACATGTATTTAGTCCATATCGGAAACCATTTCCATCTCCAATCCTGGCATTGATCGTCTACTGGAACTGGTTTAGCAAGAAACAATTCATGCAACTTTATCACAGCTTTAAGGACGACATGAACATAGTGGGAAACTGTTTGGCCAGATCGCCAGAATTCAAATTTTACCACCCGATTTTTTTTGTGGTGAGCAAGAACACACAAGAAAATTGCAACTTGTTCTTCAACCTTTACGAACCTACCATCAACCAATCCACCTTGCTCGCGTAATAGGACGCATAGTCGACCAAAACAATTCCTATCCATTCTAAGGTTATCAATGCAAGCCTGGTCGGATATTTCAACTAATCTTGTGAGTCTGCGAACTTGCGTAGGGATCCTTTGCAAGCGTGAAAATTGACGACGATTTCTTCTTCGGTCATCAGATTGCTCCTCAATATCCAACATATCATATGCATGAAGGCAACACGTAATGCGCGATTGATGTAGACGAATAATATCAAAGATAATCACCGCAAGAGCTTCACTTGACGGTCCATCGACATGCTCCTATATCAGAATCTAATATTCAAACATTTTCTGCATTGATAGAATAGAATCTAAATGAGTAATCACAAGCATTTTCCACCAATAGAAATCTACGTCAGGTATACCATAAACCAACACAACACAGGAAAAAAAAACCCAAATAAACTACTGATGCACAAACCACAATACACTATTCTTCAATGAACCCAACACATGCATAACCAGGGATTGAATCTAGTTCAATTAAACCAACAAAATACCAAAAAATTGGCAGACTAGTTCAATTTAATCAACCGAAAAACTCAAAAAATCTAAAACTAAATCAATTATACTAATCTGGATACAATCTGCATCATTTAGCAAATAACTCAAATTAAAAACGTGCATAGTGGTTTTAACTAATTCAAGTAAATCAAACAGATCCCAAAAGATTATAATCCTATCTCTATTAAATCACCAAATAAACACTCTGCGATGATGAACAGATTTGAAAAAATTCAAAAATAAACCACATATTAATTTAGGGAAAAATTCATCAACACAAATCAAATCAAATGACTGCAATAGACACGGCGAGATTAGTTCAGCCCTAAAAACAACATCGGCGAGATCGTTGAACAAGGATATAAAAAAATTGAACGAGATACTAACCTGTTTTCATTTACTGCGCATAAGCTGTGCGTTTGAGGAAGAAAGAGAAACTATGGTAGGGCAAATCAGCTTGGGAAGAATGAAATTGAGGGCAACTAAGTCAATTATTCAGATAATCTTGACAATGTAATTGATGCAGATAACAATACATGGCCTGAATGCCGATAATATTATTGGGATATTCATGATAAAAGTATTGGGCTTTTTTGGGAGGCGTGTAAATACAAGGGCCTTGAGAAACACATTTTTTGGTATCAAACATATGTGTTTGACCAAAGACCAGTGTTAATCAATAGTAAAAGGTGGAATCAAACAACCCCTAAAAAGAAGATTCCTGGTGTGCATTAGTTTGACAATGCTTCAACCGAGAGTAAACAAACATGTGCAGTGCAGTGGCCATTGTGATTATTCTAATCACTCTACTCTTCTTTTCCCGTAAACTATTCTTTAAATTACCCCAAATAACAAAAATAAAGATACGAATAATATACATTTTGAGTTGTTAATACTATGCCTATTTACTTTTTGGTCTTGTCCACTCCACGCATACATACAGAAGACCGTGTATGTGTATATACAAGCATTAAAAAACACACACAACACATACTTTATGCAGAGATGACAGCATGACAGGTGGACCTTTGTATGGAAGAAGACGTCTCACTGATTTGTTTAACGAACTTTTTGTGTGTTCACGTGTAGGGGTGGCAAACCTTATAGTAGATTGATTCGTTATCGGATTAACCTGATAACGAATCGATCCAACAAGTTCAAACTTGAATTTGGCCGGTTAAGAAAATTATCAACTCGAACACAAATCTAACTTGCTATCTTTAAATCTGAATTTATCCCTAAACGATATAATATGGGTTAATAGTTAACACAATATATAAGATAACGACCAAAACTTGATTTTACACGATTAAAACTTGTTATTACACATTAAACTTAATATTATACGATAAAAATCCGGTTCTTAATATTAAACTTAATAAGATAACGAATTAACCTGATAACGAATCGATCCAACAAGTTCAAACTTGAATTTGGCCGGTTAAGAAAATTATCAACTCGAACACAAATCTAACTTGCTATCTTTAAATCTGAATTTATCCCTAAACGATATAATATGGGTTAACAGTTAACACAATATATAAGATAACGACCAAAACTTGATTTTACACGATTAAAACTTGTTATTACACATTAAACTTAATATTATACGATAAAAATCCGGTTCTTAATGAGTCAACCGATAAGGATACGAATCCAATAAGAATTGACCCAAACTCATTAATTTCGTGCAGATTCGAGTCGGATTATCGTGTCGTGTCAAAAGTTATCAGCCTTATTATGTGCATGCCCCAATCTAAACACCTTAGGACATTCACGATTGGAGCTCTCCTGCCACACCATGATTCTCCTCTATGTCATTATTCCCCTTTTTTGTATGCACTAGGTCGCAGCTTCCATAATGACACTCTCCCTCCATGCCTCTAATATTAATTTTTCATATTCACTATTAAACTTCAAAATTGAAATACAAGTACACAATATATAATAAGAAACGACTTCATATATATTAAAATAAAACTATGGTCTAATATAAAATGAAATAATATCTACAAGTTATATTTTTCGATCCTCATGAGTGCGTGCGAAATGAGGATGTGCGCGCGGAGCTCCTCCTCGATCATCTTTGACGTATCCTTAGAGCATCCCCGTCCATGCTGGCAAGAGGATGGAAGTGGGCTCGGACCCACTTTTTGTCACACCTCAACCCTTATGACATATGCACTTACTATAAATAAACTCAAGATTTTAAAATAAATAATCCACACGTCAAGTAAATATAAAACACATTATATAATTTCAAAAATCAACATTTATCAAGTACATATTTCAAAACATTTTAAACCGTAGTGGACCCTCTCACCACTCTATATACTATACATTTATCTACATGCAAAAATAATGAGGAGGAGAAGTTGCCAAAATGCGTCAGCCGCCGACCCTGATAACATGTGGAGTTCCTACGACCTATGTCAACGAATAATTTCACTGATATCTTATTCCTGAAAAATATTAGTGGTTTATATGAGCCACAACTCAATGCATATAAACCTTACCTTTAATTCCACATCCCATATATCAATATATTCTTTAACCAATATATATAACAATAACCAACAAATATTAGAAACAATTTCATATACATATGCATATGCCACACTATTCAGTTTATTATTCTGTGACAAATCAAGCCTGACATCTGCCCGGGATTCCATTGTATCTGACCCGAAGGTCTCATTGCCATTGTACATATATATATGACCCGAAGGTCCATTGCCATTGTATATATGACCCGTAGGTCTCATTGCCATTGTATACATATATATGACCCGAAGGTCCATTGCCATTGTATATATGACCCGTAGGTCCATTGCCATTGTATATGACCCGTAGGTCCATTGCCATTAATATCAGACCCAGGGCATGATTGTCACATATCCTCTTTAATCAAATGATTCAAATGATTCGAATGATTTCAATACCATACATCAACATATCCATTGCACCAATTACATAACCATATATTCCATCAATAACTCCAATACTATAGATAAACATATCAATTGCACAAATCACATATCCACATCATATTACACCATCAATATCAAATAACACATAACCATTTCAGGCTAACATAATATACTTCAAATATTCACTCAAATTTAACACGTAGCAAATCAATCACATAAAATATATAAAATTATAAGTGTGATTTATACACACCTGATTACGACAAATAATCTAATCGAGTTTTTGATTCTGTCTCATGTTCCATGGTGGCCCTCAATCTTGAAACTGAAAATATGCGTGTGCTTCCTCTCCTAAATTTCAATCCTATCATTTTATTTTAATTTTTCCTAAAATTCCTCTCGTCCCTACTAGCTAAACTCATGTTCTCATAATCCTTTTCCTTTTTCTTATTAGTAATATAGTCAAGTAAACCGACTCACATATATTAACCAAATGCCCCCCTTTTTTTTCTGTGTTAATACGTGTAATTTAAATGGCTACACGTGGGACTCTAAAATGAGTCCTTATCCCAAATCTCGTATTGCATAGTACTAGTATATATTTGTTTACATAATATATATCCCATGCACATATATAGTTCCATGTACACAAAGACACACATACGCACACTTATAATATTCATATATAATAATTAAAGAAAAATATGTATTGTATACATATAACTCAATTAAGTTAATCATCTAACTTTATAATTTTGTTTAACTTATCTACATATAAACAATTCTATTTATTAGTCATGAAAAATAAAAACTATTCTTATGATATCCATAAAATATATATATTATATAGCCAACCCATTGCATTATAGCATGTAATAATAAACATATATTATAGACTATTAATTTAACTATTAAGATATACTATAAAAATTAGTCCTAATATGACAATGAAAATATGCAATTGTGCAAAATGATGCAGGTTTCGGGTTGGGGATGTCACACTTTTAATCATTTTTTACTCTCTGCTCTTCCCCAAGAGCACAACACCCACATCCATGTTCTTCCGCAAGGACATACTCAAGGGTCCAACCATTCTATTATTCAGTTTAAATAAAAACATTTCCACAATATTAAAATGCATTAAAAATACCCGGACTATTATTACAAATTACAAAAAAAATAAAAATTACACAATTAAAGTCGTAAAAATTAAAACTTACAAACTTAAAATTCAAAAAAAAAAAATTACATAATTAAAAATACCCCTGTGGAAGACTAGTCCTGTGGTCCTATCCCCAATGTTTTTCGGAGACCCCATATCATTGCCAAATGTGAATCAAGTTGCTCGGGAGTCATCCGAGACCTATCGGCCAAATTGAGTTGAGCCAAAAGGGACCACAACGAGTTGGTGGGGGGTTGAGGTGGCACAAAGGGAGCGGGATCGGGAGTGGGGGCGGATGGAGTCGCGGCCCGTCGGCAGTAGGCCGTCGCCTACTTCCTTGCGGCCGGCGTTGGGAACTGCTCGGGCCGGCGTCGGGGTTACCCAAGTTAGTTCCGGCAAGCTGGCTATCCACCTCATCGGAGCCGCCATCGGATAGGGAGAACGACCTCGACCATTTGCCGGAGGAGTTGGAGGAGGATGATACACCTCCCCTATACTTCGGATTTCTACGCACCTGCTGCCAAGCGCCGAGGTGCTTGAATGGTTTTCCATGCATGGAATGGTAGGTCGACATGGGGCCCGTGATGATGTCGGCCTCGCTCATGCCGCTCCCCGCCGCACGTTGTTCCTGTAGGTAATACCCCTGGAACTTTTGGATTTCTTCGTTGGCTCTGAAGATGGTGTGATTGCGCGTCAATGGCAAAAACTACAAATCTTGAATCTAACTTGAGCGAAAAATAAAGCACAACTCTGTTTACGTGGTTCGTCCGTAAAGGCTTACATCCATGGAGAAGACGATCTACTTTATTCACTCAAACACCAAGATCAAAGATACAAGAGAATACAATCACCGATCACACTCAAACCACTCTACTTTTAAAGAGAAACTCTAACTCTCGGGAATCTCTAATGAAGAAGGTGATCTCACAAAAAAAGTGTGTTGTTGTAACTTGCTAACTAACTATGATACATCAAGAAGTAGAATATATACTCTCAGCTCCCACGGTTAGGATGACTCAGCTCGCATTCACCTTCACATCTCACTCCAACCGTATTAACCGCCCATCTATAGTTAATTGCATTTTGGCCCTCGAGCTTCCAACCTTGTTCAGTAGCTCTCACCATATCTCAACAAATCTCCACCTTGAGAATAGTGAACAAATCTCAGACCATCTTCTCTTCCCCCATTCTTCTAGTTATATTCCAAACCAATCAGCCCCAAGCAATATCTCAACTTGGTGGTAGGAATAACCATTGTTAGCATGTCTGAAGCATTGTCATCCGTTGATACCTTTCGTCACTCTCACTGCTCCTTTGTTCACCTCATCCCTAATAAAATGAAGTCCCACATCTACATTGATACGATCATGGAGGCCGTGCGTCAAGGATTTCAGCTACAGCTGGATTCAACCGAAAACCGTCCTATCGAGATGATATCCGAAAGCTATGAAACTGCCACCATTGTCTTCGTCTTGGAAACGGCTTCGCGTGGGTGTCTTGCACATCCCAATCGGAGTCGGATCTGAGGGAGTTATGGCGGTTTTACGGAAGTCGCGCAGAGAAGGCAGGGAGCTTCGGGAAAAACGCCCGGCCGGGCGTTTTTTACTGTGCAAAACGCCCGGGGACAGGGAAAACGCCCGGGCGGGGCATTTTGGCATGTGAAAAACGCCCGACCAGGCGATTATGCCGATTTTTATATTTTGTGGGCCAACTTTCTATTTTTGGACCCATAGTATAAATACCTCTTGATGTTATTCCATTTCCTGAGGTTTTTGCTGAATTATATGCTTGAGAGCTTTGTTTCCTCTTGGAGAGGGTTTCTATCCAATTCCTAGATTTAGGTTGCTTGAATCCATCAATTGCTAGTTCAAGCATGGGATTTCCATCAATTGCTAGTTCAAGCACGGATCTTGGTATGCTTTGAGGTTTGTGGTTCCCTTGAAGATTTAGCCATGGATGCATGTTAGTATGTTGTAAGTGTCTTAGCTTGCCTCATCAATGACTATGTATCACAATTTCCACTCTATCCAATGTTACTTCTTGTTTCGATCATCTTAGTTTCCTAAATTCTTGTTGGGTTGCCTTTATTGATAAAATAGAAAATCAAGTCTCACAAAAATACCTAGATCAAGCATCACAAATGGGTAAATTCTTGGGAAATGGATCACAAAATACATGGATCCACATCATTTGGTATCAGAGCCTAGTACCCACTAGGTGTTTGATCTATTGTTGACCACGGGTGCTCGACGTCAAGGGTCCTCCCTTCGGCGTGAACCATGGGTTGATTGGGGCCCAAGGATGAAAGAGAAGACACGCCAAGGATCCAATAAAGCTAGAGGGCCTCCCGAGGATGCAAGGAACAGAGAAGGCTCGGATTTGAGGACAAATCCTTTCCAAGAAGGGGAGGATGATACGATCATGGAGGCCGTGCGTCAAGGATTTCAGCTACAGCTGGATTCAACCGAAAACCGTCCTATCGAGATGATATCCGAAAGCTATGAAACTACCACCATTGTCTTCGTCTTGGAAACGGCTTCGCGTGGGTATCTTGCACATCCCAATCGGAGTCCGAATGAGGGAGTTATGGCGGTTTTACGGAAGTCGCGCAGAGAAGGCCGGGAGCTTCGGGAAAAACGCCCGGCCGGGCGTTTTTTACTGTGCAAAACGCCCGGGGACAGGGAAAACGCCCGGGCCGGGCAATTTTGGCATGTGAAAAACGCCCGACCGGGCGATTATGCCGATTTTTAGATTTTGTGGGCCAACTTTCTATTTTTGGACCCATAGTATAAATACCTCTTGATGTTATTCCATTTCCTGAGGTTTTTGCTGAATTATATGCTTGAGAGCTTTGTTTCCTCTTGGAGAGGGTTTCTATCCAATTCCTAGATTTAGGTTGCTTGAATCCATCAATTGCTAGTTCAAGCATGGGATTTCCATCAATTGCTAGTTCAAGCATGGATCAAGTAGAGGTATGCTTTGAGGTTTGTGGTTCCCTTGAAGATTTAGCCATGGATGCATGTTAGTATGTTGTAAGTGTCTTAGCTTGCCTCATCAATGACTATGTATCACAATTTCCACTCTATCCAATGTTACTTCTTGTTTTGATCATCTTAGTTTCCTAAATTCTTGTTGGGTTGCCTTTATTGATAAAATAGAAAATCAAGTCTCACAAAAATACCTAGATCAAGCATCACAAATGGGTAAATTCTTGGGAAATGGATCACAAAATACATGGATCCACATCATTTGGTATCTA
>NC_062966.1:5575140-5642104 GCF_023119035.1 Salvia hispanica | reverse complement strand
GTCCATGCCGGTGTTAATCCCATCCGTGTCAAAGTCTCTGATGTTAAAGAAACCAGTGTCTAATCAACTAGAGCAAGAGAATGAAGAAGAGGAGCCGGAGGTGCCGGCGAAAAAGAAAGTGAAGATGACCCGACCCGGAGTCCCACCCCATTCTGGCTCTCGAGGGAGCCAGACCCAGAAGTGAATCACCCCCATGACCAAGTAACTTTTATTTTCTGCATTCCGTTATATCATTTTTTTTATATGTCTTTGTTATTGTCTGTGTCTCTGTTAATAATTGCTATATGTATTTATCTTCTCCTACTTAGCCCAATGCTTAGTCTAAGTGTGAGAAGTTTGTGTTTTTCTGTTTTACTGTTGTCTTCTCCCACTTAGCCCGATACTCAGTCTAAGTGTGAGAAGTTGTATTTGGATAAATTGTTTGATGTGTGTTGCATTGATTACCCTGTTTCCCCCCTTCACGACGATGGCTTGGGGACAAGCTTGAGTGAAGTGGGAGGGGGAGGGGAGTCAATGCGTGTAGTTGTCAGCATGTTAAGAGTCGTTAAGTGAATATAATACGGCATGATCTCCTTAGTGAGAGTAATCGAAGATGGGATGTATTTCAACTTAGAAGCCCTTTCCTTTAATAAGCCAAGTCAATCTGGACGAAGTAAGAACGATAGAGGATGCCTTAGCTGACTTAACTGTGAAGCCCCACTTTAAGAGCGAGTTACAAGCCTAAACAATTTTGAGCTAACACATGTAAATGGGGCTGCCACTGAATGCTTAGGGAGAGGAGTCATGAAGGAGAAAAATAAGGAATTGGGTTATGAAGGTATAAGCTGGACGAAGTCCAGGTAAAGGAGGTATAAGCTGGACGAAGTCCAGAGAGAAGGAAAAAAAGGGAAATGGAGGAATAAGCTGGACGAAGTCCAGGGGAAATATGTCTAAAGGCAGGAAGCAATAGTAACCTGACCCAACAAAAAAATGGGGGGAGGGGAAACGAAGTGTAGAAAGGAGAAAACTCTCATAACCCGACGCTTCAGTGGTATGGCTATAACTTATGAGAGAATCGGTCCTAACATCCCTGGTGAGGAATGAGTGATCGAGTGAATCTAACAATTGGGAAAGTAAAGGGCTATCTTGACGAACTGACAGATTGATTAGGTAGAAGAAGGAAAGGGGCCAATTTGGAGAAGTGCAGCTTGTTGGATTGACCTTGATCTTGTGGGGACGGTTGCCTAAAAGTTGAAGCTAGCTCATGCATCTGTGTCTATGTGTTTTCATTTATTTTAAGTGTTTGTTATGTGTGCGTCAGTTATGTCTAGGTCTAGGAGTCTCTACTTAATTAGAGTTTAAGGAGTCGGTCAGGGGACAACCATGCGTTGAAATTCGCCTTATTCTTTTTTCTTGTCTTTATACTTGAGGACAAGTATGATTTAAGTGTGAGCAGTTTGATAAGGCTAATTTCATGCATCGGTTATATGGTGAAAATCACTTTATTTTACTGGGTCTAACGCAATTTTTAAGCCAGGTGTGTGAAGGAAATCGCTAGGTCCAGGAAGAGCTAAAGGCGATGGACTAGTGAAGGAAAGTGAGCAGAATTTGAGGAGAAAAATGGCTAGACGAAGGAAGTCCAAAGCCGAGGGTAACAAAGACTATTCATACCCTGCTGGACCCACTTCTACGCCTATATAAAGAGGAGCATGCAGCACACGATACAGACATGATTTTGCTCTCAGCTCACACACTTACACACACTTGGGAAAAATGGGAGTTCTGGGGTAGTTAGGGGTTTCATCTTCGGAGAAAGTTAGTGGTAACACCGTCCTCACGAAGGGCGAAGATACAATCAGTTTACATTCAGTTTTTGCACTCTTATTCCGTCGAACTTCAATGTTTCCGAAGTCGATTGGTTGTTGGCTACTTACCGATTATCTATGCATTTAGTTTATGTCATGATGGTGTTTATTTTGTGTTGATTTACGTTGATTCTGTGCTTTTGAGGTTTAATTTCAGAAGTTGAATGTTATTCTCTGTTTTGGATGTTTCTGTGCTTGATCTGGGAAATAGGTTGTGGATCTGTGTTGTTGTTGTTGATCGGTGGTTGATCGGCGAATCTGTAGCTATGGACATAAATTTGGACGGAGTTTGTTTCGGATGCTTGGATCCGGAGTGGATTTAGCATCTGAAGTGTGGATCTGAACAGGGGAAACCGAGTTGTGCATGGATTATGAATTTTCTGCTCTCTTTCATTTTACTTCGTCTAGTAGTCGCAGATCTGCTTAGGTTAAATTGTTCTTCGATTTTGTTGCTTTAAATCCAGTGTGGTTGTTTCGATTTACGTCCTATCTCTGTTTTTACTGGATGTTTCATGCCAATTGTTGGAGAAGATGATGTCGCTGTTAGTTAGTACTTTAGTTCGTTGTTTTTCAGCTTTTCATCCGTATTTCACCTTTTCAATAAATGGTCCCCACCGTCGGTTGTTTTCCCAGGTCTAGGCAATTTAGGGAATAGTTTCTTAGATCTAGTGATTGTCCCGTTGTTCCAGTAAAATGCAATTTTCTTGTTTGTCTAGATCTAGTTGTTAGCATAGCAGATTTCAACACCAAGTCTAGTTTAATTTCCTCAACCCAAATTGCGTGGCAGCAGCCAACCCAAAAATAGTCCCCAATTCTTGAACATGTTTAATTGCGCATTCATCTCTGTGGGATCGATCCCTACTTCCCTATGCTAATTTTAGTATACGTGGTTGAGGGTTTTGAAGAGGTATTTGTGTGTCCGACGACCGAGATCTTTCGACGATCCGTGAGTTCCTAGACCCTGTGATCTAGTAGATTCGCTGGATCTAGGGAGCTTGATATTCCTTACTATGCACACAGTCTAAACCCAGTAGCTTCATATACCGAAAATTCATCAGTATGGTATCGGTATGATATTTTGCCATACCACTTTTTGTGGTACGGTATGCGGTATAACGTACGGTATACCGACCCACCCCTACCATTGACTATCATAAAAATATTTGTTCATTTTTTTTCTTTTTGCCAAAATTATATTTTTAGGTGTTTTGAATTCAATTTAGAAAATAAAAAGAATATTTGATTTTGCTAGATTATTTGGCTGACTTAGAATTCAGGAACTATTTATTATTATTATTATTATTATTATTATTATTATTATTATTATTATTATTATTATTGATTTTGGATATTTAATTGTTCCAAAACAAATTAAAAAGCTAAGAACCGTTATATCAGTATCAAACAATGTTTTAAAAAGGGTTATTTACTAGTAAATACATGAACTTTCATTTTTCTGTTATTTCTCCCGAACTTTATATTAAATTCATTTTTCTGTTATTTCTCCCGAACTTTATTTTTTAATATAAATACATCAACTTTAGAGTTTTATGGTATTTCCTCAAATTGAAAAATCAAAACCGATGTGAAAATTTAAAGCTTACGTCAATTGCAATTTTGATTTAAATAATTTAAATAATTAAAAGATTAAAAAACAAAGTTCCATGTAATAATTTTCCTTCATCAACCTCAATCCCCTATTTCTTTCTCTTCGTGTTTTGATTTCTCTTCTC
This sequence comes from Salvia hispanica, assembly GCF_023119035.1. Taxonomy (NCBI): domain Eukaryota; kingdom Viridiplantae; phylum Streptophyta; class Magnoliopsida; order Lamiales; family Lamiaceae; genus Salvia; species Salvia hispanica. The sequence goes on along the minus strand of NC_062966.1, from coordinate 5,638,527 downwards.
TTTCTTAATGGCAACTTTCTCTTCCACCTTTTAGCACAATGGGTTAGATTGGTCAAATTAAATTTAGCAAAACTTCCACCTTTTATACTGAAATCTACTTCCATTAGTACTTCTGCAACTTTTCCCCAAATTCTTATTTTGAATTTACTGTTTGAATTGATATGGAGTCCCACGACTTGGAGCAACTTGACCCAATGCTCGATGCCTTGGGATGACATATTGGTTCTAAAACTTGGAGGAAGAGAATGGAGAGAGATTGGTGAAGGTGGAGAAGATGATGACATGGAATTTTAGTTTTAATTTCAGTTATTTAAACCATTTAAATCAAAATTACAATTGCCACCTAAGTTTTAAATTGCAACACCAGCTCTGATTTTTCAGTTTGGGAAAAAACTAGAGAACTCTAAATTTGATGCGTTTATATATTTACAGGCAAATAACTCTTTTAAAAATTAACTAGATTGGCCGGTTCAACCAATCTGACTATGAATCGACGTGCAATTCGATCAGGTTCACCCCTTAAATCAGTTAATATACTCCCTTCACTCCCAAACAATTGTTTTTTTTTCATTTTGGTCAATATCACAAAATTAGTCCACTTTCATTTTATCAAGTTTGTTACTCTAATGAAATGAAATGGACCTCATTCTCCACTAGTAACGCATCAATCAGTTTTTCTTTCTATCTCTCTCGTATTTTCACAATTTCTATTAACAGCTCTACTATTCCACCACATCAATTTTTATGAAAATTATAAACGTCAATTATTCTTATACATTAAACTTGAAATTTTTTACCCATACAAACTAATTATTTATGTTTAATCTTATATTTTTATAAGTAATTGTTAGTATGCATATTTGATTATAATTATTTTTTATCAGTTATGAAATTATATTATTATTTATAAAATATAGTTATTATTTATAAAATATAGTTATAACTAATTATTATTATCCCACAAAACTTATTACATTTCACTTTTTAGCATTTTTGGAAGTGGACCTCATATTCCATTTCACTAATTAATCATTATAACTCATACTTTATTATAAAACTAATATATAAAAGTAAGATTCACTCTCCACTAACTTTTTCGACTCACTTTCAATTAAATTTTTTAAAATCCGTGGCCGTTCAAAGTGTGACAAAATATAAAGGACGGAACGACTAATATTTATTTGAGATATCATTAATTATAGTTTGTAATTTACTAAATATTGAATCACACTACAAGTGAGGCGCTTCAATTCAGACGTTGTTTTGCAAAAATGATAATAATAAATAGTTAGAATTGAGAGAAAGTAAAGTAAGTAAGAGAATATTGTAAGCACGACTCTCTTCTATATTATTTTCTCTCTTACTTTACTTTCTCTCCACTCTAAATATTTATTATTACTTTGTAAAACAACGGTCTAAAAGAAATGCCTCACTTGTAGTGGAACAGAGGGAATAATATTTTCATAGTATATAATTAATTTATATACATTAAAAAATTTATATACTAGTACTAATTTTTATCTATATTAATCAATATTTCATGTTTTATTATATATATTTGCGACAATAGGCTTGTGATCCATTGCTAACTCACTCTCTAGTTGCTAACTACAACTAATTTAAGACCATAGGATTTTAGAAATCTAGTGGTCTAAAATTTGCCATGTGTAAATTTCATTTTATTAATTAAATCGAAAAAAATAAAAAAAATAAAAATTAGGGTTTTGGATAAAAATGTCAATATATTGTTTTGAAAATATCAACACAATACGTTGAAAATGTCAACACATTGCTTTAAGAATGACATTCTACATATATTATATTGACATATTTTATATACTATGTTGACATTTGTTGCCGTACGAAAAAATTGAAAATTTTCAAAAAAAATTTCAAATTTTGACATCAGAACATGTGCAATGAAATCTCGTTAGAATCTTTATGAAATTATCTTTAATTTGATATATGTTGTGCCAAAAAAACAATTTAAATCGAGAAAGTTATATGCATTTTAAAGTTATGGATATTTTTCAAAAGTTAGTTACAACTAATTTGTTGTAAATTGACTTTAGTACCCTTATTGACGTTTTTTGTTGATTGTATTAACATTCCGGACTGATGATCTTGGCCCTTGATTTAAATATCTAAAGGCTATTATTTAGTTATAGTTAACAAATAAGTATTAAGTTAACAATATAACACTCTCCTACGACAATAATAGAATTCTATTGTAGAATATAGATAATACATTATGACTTGATAGTTCATCAGAAAAACTTATTTGAATTAATATTTATTTTATCAATATTTATATATAAAGTAAAAAGTTCTGTATTTCCTCTAACAAATAATTTATAGTATATTTAGTTAATACAAATTAATTAAATTTTATCATTCATTAATTTTTAATTTTTTATATTTCCATATCAAATTAAGTATATACTATATGTTTTAATATTCTTATGATATTTATTATTTTATCATTCATTAAATTTTATATATTTCATCCCTTAAAAATAATAAGTATATTTACATGTTGATCGGTTCCTTAAAATTATACAATTATAATTTAGGAAGCTTTTAAAAAAATGTTATCAAACAAATTATTTCATTTACAACTTATACCATTAGAAAAAATAATTTAATATTTTGTGGATTACATTGTCCATAAACTCTACTTAAATAAATCCATACTCCACAATATATAAAAGGGGAGTTTTGGAAGGTTTTGAATAATCATTTATGCTGAGGAATGTAAATGCAATTAATATAAAATTTAGAAATTACTTCTAATAAATATATAATCCTACTTAGTTGGTTTCCCATGTTTCATATATACGTGAATAAGTGGGAAGTTAGCAAAAGATAATTTAATTCCCAAGTCATCTCATCATTATTTATCTTTTGTAGTTAGGCTACCGTGATGGTCTCACCGCTGGCAAGGAAACCGCCTTACAAGAAGGGTTCAATATCGGTTTCAAGGATTCTGTGTGTACTGGATACAATTGGGGTCGTGTGAGAGGGATTAGTAGGTAATTTTATGCCCAGCTTTTGAAATTCTTGCACCTGACTTTCATTTACAGAAAGAAAAGATGAATATCTGATGCCTATGATTTTATCTTTGAAGTGCTATGGCTTCCTTGCCCAGTGCCTTAAAGGAAAAGTTGGTTGAATCAGAGGAAACTCGAAAAAGATTCCAACAGTTTCACGAGTCTGTGCAGTGCATCTCATCAGCAGAATCTTTAATTTAAAGTTGTTCTATGAAGAACAGAAAAGGAAATCACTGAACCAGGAAACAGCTGAACCTAGTTCCAATTAAACCGATCAAAGCTCGGATGCAGGTGTTTTTGAGAATTACCAGGTAAAGCTTCAGTCGATTCTTCACGAATCTCCTCTGGTTGAAAGCCATTTGGAAATAACTCCTTAATTTTGCTTCCATATGAAGTAGGAGCAGTAGGAGTATGTTGAAAGATCTAGCACATAGTGAAAAACTGATGTTGTTACTGACAAAGTGTAATTCCTTCAAGATTTTATCATATTGCGCAACTGCTTCAAAGTTTATCTAACGAGCTTTTTACTTAGCTTTTTTCCTATTTACATTCTAATGTGGAAACACTCCCCACTCTCTCCCAACAACAAACACTCATTTATTGCCTAAATGCTGCAATAAGTAGCACCATTAGAATGGGAGAAGCCAGAAAAACAAAGTAGGGGATGGCTTGATTAAGTCCACCTTCATCCACTTCAGCCCCTTTTAATGGATGATTTGTCTTCTTCTGTATAAATGCGTTGAAGAAATTTTGATAACCTGAGCTAAGCGAAGGACGAGCCATGCTGCTAACCTTCATCATTTCCATTGCCTGCAGAATGCAAATGTAAACTGAGGTTATGGAGTATATCATATGCATCTATACTATAATAAATCAGCAAAACAAAGTGGTTTGACTTGCATTTTATCAAGATTTTCTACTCCTAACTTCTTAAATTTTACAAATTACTATTTACCTGGAAGCCAAAGGCAAACGGCCGAGCCTTCTTGCTTATTTTAGGACTGGGGTGAGACTGAAGCTTCTCATACATGAGACGTGCCTCATTGGATCTGTCGTGCATTATTTCACACACAAGGTGTCAGTACTAAACATCAATTTAAGCACAAAAAAATGGGAAGAAGAGTTTTCTGATAATAGAATGTGGATATACCCTGCTTTCACTTAGGAATGAAGTTCAAGTGAAACTAAATGAAGTGATGTAGTTCAATTGGGCTCGAAGCTGCTAATCCATGAAGTTCGCTCTGCAAGGTGTAAGTGTGCTAACAGTGAGCTTGGAAGATAAACGCTATCCATCACCTTTTTCTTTACATTAGGTGTTTTTTTTTTGTGGGAGGGAACACAATTAATTAACCAAAAACAGTCACCTTGAACGGCAGCTTCTCCATGACTCTTTCATAAAAGGGCGACGCCTCCTTCAGCTAACTGAGATCCATGATTGAGTCACCATCCTTCAATGCCTATGTATGATTGCCCTATAACTAAGGAGTGTTATAACTATAACCACAATTCATCACTATGGTATGATAATAATGCCAAAATTTATATTAGCTGTTAATATGTGGGAACAGTAACTTTCATGGACATTATCGTGGCTATTCTTCTTCCACCACTCCGTGTTTTCCACAAGTTTGGGTATGGGGTACTTCTATTTCTCTTTCTAATTAATATTCTTTTCTTTAATTTGATAGTATACAATTACTACTATATTTATATTTGATTTTGGTGAAATTAACAGGTTATGCTCCCATTCCCAGGTAAATAAATACTTTATCTCCACAAAATTATGTGGTGTGAATTGTTCGATTGTGTACTTTCATAGGTCTCATACATCTTATCCTTTGCTCTACGGATGATCGTTTTAATATATACTCCCTCCGTCCCAAGGTATTAGACCAACTTTCTTTTTTGGGATGTCCCAACATATTAGACTCATTTCCTTTTTTAGCAAAAAGCATCTATCTTATTTTATTCTCCACCTACTTTTTTCTCTCTTCTCTCTCCCTACTTTTTCCCTCTTTCATACTTTACTCTTTCCACTTTAACTATTTAAATATCAATTCCTTAAATCATGTGCCCAAAAGAAGTGAGTCTAATACTCCGGGACGGAGGGAGTAGAATTTTATCTTCCTACTCCATGATTGATTCTAATTTGTTTAATTAATTTAAAATTGAAAATTAATATTTTAAAAATATACTATTAATCTGTGTATAGCACAGACGTAATACTAGTTATTAATAATATGGATCTTATAAGGCGTAATACTAGTTATTAATAATATGGATCTTATAATCCATTAGTACTAATTCCTCTATTTTTTTTTTTTTCTCTTTTAATTTATTCACTGCTTTTTAAAACTTGCTATTTTAAGAGATAGGTGTGGTAAATATTTGCAATATATAACGGTTGGACTAATGATTCAACCGATTGACTCCTAAACTAGTTAGAGTAGCTTTATTGATTCACTTATCGATCCAATTTTTATTTTGATGTTAAGATATACATTTGAATTTTGCGAAAACAACATAAAAAGGAAGCCGTCTTTGAATTGAATTTGTGTTTCTAGTAATTCATCATTTTCAATCCAACACAACTATTTATAGTGCTAAAGCTACACTGATTAATGTATACTACAATCAATATTATCAACTTCTGATGTTTTCCGTCGTTGGCTTGATCTTCCTTTGATGATTTCTTCAACCATCGCCTTAATATGTCCTCTCCAGATTTTTTTTCATTCTTCCAATATACCAGTATCAATTTTTTTTAGTTGGTGTAAATATATAGAAGAGTAAAGGCCAAAATTGGTCCTGAACATATGATCATTCTACGTTTTTTGTCCTAAACATTATCTTTTAGATTTTTTGGTCCTGCACATTTGGAAATTTGATCATTTTGGTCCTCCGTCAATATTTCCGTTAGAAATTAACGGTCAACGGATTTAAACCCGATTTTGACCAAAATTAACATTTTAATTTTGATTTTCTCCTTAATTAATTCACTGACTATTATTATAAATATTCTTTTAAAAGTAGAAAAATTGAATTAAATTACTTAGAAGGCATAGGAAGTGGCGTCACAACCAAAATGAGAATGAGAAAATAATAGATTGACTGAATCACGAAAACAAGCCGAGATTTACAAACATTGGTTACTGCCTAAACCAAATAAGAATAACAGACTTAGCTTAGCCGAAGGGCTGTCCGACGACATTCGGCGTTAGACGGAGGGCAGCTATGTCCCTTTCAACCACTGCAGAGTTCGCAACAGCAACGGCTAAGCCACTAGGGCGGCGACGGCACCCGCGCGAATTAACAGCGGCGGCGCGACGGAGAGCCTAGAACTCCTCCGTGACTTCTACGGTGAGGGAGAGCTCGCACATAGAGAGAGAGAGAGAGAGAGAGAGAGAGCACCGCACGGCCGACGGACAGTCGGTAAGTGAGAAATAGAGAGGAATAGGAAGTGAGCCGAGAGAAGAGGGCGCCGGAGGAGTTTCAGCGACCCAATTGAAGAAATGAGCGGTGAGAAATCGATGGGGGCAGTAGGGGCGCTGGTGCCTATGTGAGACTAGATATTCTCGAATTGGAGAGAAGTGAGCGTCGATTCTGGGGTGAGGTGAGAGATGCAACATTGGTTACTGCCTAAACCAAATAAGAATAACAGACTTAGCTTAGCCGAAGGGCTGTCCGACGACATTCGGCGTTAGACGGAGGGCAGCTATGTCCCTTTCAACCACTGCAGAGTTCGCAACAGCAACGGCTAAGCCACTAGGGCGGCGACGGCACCCGCGCGAATTAACAGCGGCGGCGCGACGGAGAGCCTAGAACTCCTCCGTGACTTCTACGGTGAGGGAGAGCTCGCACATAGAGAGAGAGAGAGAGAGAGAGAGAGAGCACCGCACGGCCGACGGACAGTCGGTAAGTGAGAAATAGAGAGGAATAGGAAGTGAGCCGAGAGAAGAGGGCGCCGGAGGAGTTTCAGCGACCCAATTGAAGAAATGAGCGGTGAGAAATCGATGGGGGCAGTAGGGGCGCTGGTGCCTATGTCAGACTAGATATTCTCGAATTGGAGAGAAGTGAGCGTCGATTCTGGGGTGAGGTGAGAGATGCCGGACGCTGCCGACTCTGGGCGCCGACTAGAGAAGTCGTCGGCGAGAAATCGGGGAAGGAGATAATATTTAATTCTAATTTTCTAATTTTAAAAGAATATTTATAATAATAGTTAGTGAATTAATTAAGGAGAAAATTAGAATTAAAATGTTAATTTTGGTCAAAATCAGGTTTAAACCCGTTGATCGTTAGTATCTAACGGAAATGTTGACGGAGGACCAAAATGATCAAATTTTCATATGTGTAGGATCAAAAAATCCAAAAGATAATGTTTAAGACCAAAAACATAAAATGACAATATGTTCAAGACCAATTTTAACCTTTACTCTATATAGAATTGTCCACTCTTTTACTAATTTAAATTTGATACTGGAACAATTTATAAAACTCTCTTAAAATCAAAATCATGATGAATGTTTACACATTTAATCATTATTCGATGATGTGCTGGCATGACCATTTGGTGTGATCCCATCTTAATTACACTTGAACCTTACATTGTTTTGGGAAATTCGTCAACGGCTATTTCCAGATTTAATGAATATTTTGCCATATTAGATAACTAATGTTATTGGTTATTAATTTATTGGATAGTGATTTATGACAAAATATTTAGTGGACCTTCGATACCAAAATGGCATTATGAATTAGTATGTCCAATCAATTATATTAATCTTTGACAAATAAAAATATAAATGACTCACATCCAACTAGACATGCAAACGGTTATTTTTAGAAAATATTCATTAAACCACTTATAAAAATGATATTTATTAAATCAATTTTATAAAATATTGTATAATCTTAAAATATGGAAATTATCAATATGTTTTTTTTTCCTTCTACATATACATTACATATATAAATAATATAATTATATTTTAGATGTAATTTTGACAACAATAAAAAATAATATAATCATACGACACTTTGTTAGTATGGTTTAAATTTCATAATTATAATTTTAATTTTCTTATACATTTATATTATATTTGAAAATGTCCACAGTAAAAAAATTATGACTATAATTTCTTTTTTCTATTTTTCTAGTGCATTTTAACGGTTATATGTTTACTTAGTAGTACTATAACTTAATATGAAAATAAAAAATAAATGATAAATATAAAATATGCAAATATATTTATATATAGGAGGAAAAAATATTGCCAATTTTTATATTTTAAGATTATGCAATATTCCATAAAAGTGGTTTAATAATATCTTCTAAAAATAACTCTATTAGTTGGCAGATTTAGTTGGATGTAAGTCAATTATACTTCTATTTGTCAAAGATTAATTGGTTGGACACACCACCTCATAATGTCACTTTGGTATGGAAGGTTCACTGAATATTTTCTTTTTATTTAAAGACATAATATCTTTATGCCATAATGCTCTTACATATTTTTGTCATATGTATAATTTGTATTGTGACTAATTTACCCTGACCTGATACTATTAAATAGATATATACCTATTTAAGGAAATTAAAATCAAATTATATAAATTGATACCCAGTCCAAAATGTATGGTTACTGAACGAGGGGAAAATTATATAGTACTCCCTCCGTCCCAATAAATATGAAACATTTGGTTTTCGGCACGGGATTTTATGCAGTGTTGTTTTGTGATAACCCAAAAAGGAAAACGTTGCATTTCTAATGGGACAGAGGGAGTAAAGTAGGAGAGAGGGAAAAGTAGAGAGAGCGATATTTCCATTTTAGGAAACGTTTCATTTTTAGTGGGACAACCCAAAAAGAAAAATGTTGCATTTCTTATGGGACAGAGGGAGTAGTACTTTATATTTTTATAAAAAATTTAAAGTACTTAAATTTTAAAATTATCTGTTTTATTACTAATGTTTTATTTTTTTAAAAAAAATTGGTGAAATTGTTAAACTTTTCTTATAAATTTCGTTCTTCAATTTTTCAAGCACATAACAAAAAAAAGTGATAAATGTGTAAGAAATGTGGGTCCTTCTCCGCCTTCTCTAACCTTCCAACGTTTATAATAATTCAAAATTCTATATCTTCGGATATAATTTCCTTAATTCAAGCTATCCTTATTTAATACTAGTATGTTAATTAAATCTTAAATGCAAATTATGGATTATATGGAATGGCATTAAGGTATATATACAAAACATAAATTTAATCAATAATAAAATATAACATAAAATTACTATTTAAACCCTATTATGACAATGCCATAATGTCAAAAAATTATTTCCCTAATTTATTATAGTAGTATTACTTTAATTTCAAAATTAGATAAAATATACTAGTATACTACATTGAATCCGTTCATTTAAGACTTGTTATAAATTGGATCCGTGCATTTAACACAAAATATAAATACAGCCATTTTGTTGATCAGTGCTTTTCTAATTACCTCCTCATATATTTTTAAGAAGGCATATTTAAAATAACTAATTTAATGACAAAATAAAATACTAATAGGAGTAGTATAATATAATTGGAAAATAATTGAAATTATGGTAAGACTAATTAAACGCATTAAAAAATGAATAGAGTGGAGGGAAACAAAAGTGAATTTCAACGGCGAAGAATTACCTCCAAATATTTGAAATGCTCCCGCGCCCTCCACACTAGTAGTACTCCTCTTCTTCTTCTGAAACAAACAAGGTATTCAGCAAATAATGGCGAAGCAAGGTAAAACGAAGAAGCAGGAATACGTTGGAAAAGGAAAAGTAACACCAGTTCAGATCGCCTTCATCGTCGATCGATATCTCTCCGATAATAATTATATCCACACGCGCTCCAATTTCCGATCCGAAGCATCGCATCTAATCGCCAAATCACCCGTTCAAGAAGTAATTTTACTATAAGATTCTTATTATATTTCCGTTATTTATTACTCCAGGTTTATTGATGTGTGATTTTTGTAGGCTCCGAAAAGCTTGTTGAGCTTGGCTGCGATTCTGGATGAGTACATCACACTCAAGGAGCAGAAGGTGTTGGTTGATCAAGAGCGTCAACGAATTGAACACGACAAATTTCGTGTTCACAATTTGCTTAGCGGAATGCAGGATGCTATGAACGCTTATAATACTCCCCCCTCGGCAGGTACCATTTCGCCCTAGTTTTATTCATATAGAATTAAGTTGATTTTGTATAAATAATGGTTGAAAATGTTGTCATCTTGAATCGATCCACTCGGAATAACAACCAGCATTTGCATATCTACTTCTTTGTTACTGTTGTGATGTGAAATTTGATCGAATTCAGGCTTTTCTTTGGAGTAATGTCTGTCTGTATTTGTTTGTTATCCAGGCTTTTATCGAATGCACAACAACACTCCGCCTATGATATCTACATCTAGGCCGTCCGATACAAGGAATTTCTCCACTCCAATCACAAATCAAGCACCAACCAAAAGAAAAGAAATCAAACATGCCTCAGATGGTCCTGCAGCTTCCAAGAGATCTCGTACAAGCGCACATTCCAAAGGTATATTCTTTCGTGCTAGCAATTGCACGATTGTAGAAATAGCTGGCTGATGATATGATGTTAAGTGTGCTGCATTTTATATTTTCTCAGATGCTAGCATAGTTACACAATCAAGCAACGCAAAAATGAATCAAGAAATGGCTATGATGAATTCTGCTGCTCAGTTTGCTAACGCCACCAGTGGATCACCAGCTCAAGGATCTAACGTTGTAAAATGTTTGTTCAACCAAGAAAGTCCAGCATCACGAGCAAATTCATCTGTCCCTAAAACACCCCCACGGGCATCTACTTCTCAAACTGAAAAATCCCCTTCTCCTTTAGAAATTTCTACAGCTACCTCAAGTAAAGATGTTGCTCCCCAACAGATTATCTCTGCTAACTGCACTATAATCTCCTCAGAGACCATTCGTGTGAGCCCCAACAAGCAAATAGCTTATTACTCGATAGAGAAAAACCAAATCACTTGCTCGCCTCTTAAGTCAAATTTGAAGAGGACTAACGTGAACGAGCATGTTAAAGGAAGGCTTGATTTTGGCTCTTCTGAAATGCCAATGATCACGGAGAATCAGGCAACTGATGGCAACTCAACATCTGAATCTGAGAAAGAAGCAGATATTCTTGACTTAGATTTTCCAAACTTAGATACCCTTGGTTTGGATTTTAACCTTTCAGAGTTTCTGTTGGACTTTGATATTGGAGGTGACTTGCCTTTATCTTCAGGGCAAGAATTTGCTTCTTCACCAGATTCTTGTTCAGGGTAATTTTACGGGCTTCTCTGTGAATTATTCTTTTCACTATTCAATTTTTTTCTAAATAAGCGAGCTAATCTTTGTGCCCAACCATTTCAGGTCTCCTCTCACCTCTGGAAACATTGAAATAGGTGCTACACAAATCACATCAGAATACTCATCAACCATGGCAGGACTTATAGGGGATACAAATATGAACTTAGTTGGTATGAAGTTAAATATTTGTGTTGTTTTAGTAAAGCCTTGTGCTTCAATCTGACATTTCTTCAATGATTTACTTTAGCAGGGATGGATCCTGTTTCGTCTACGAGGTCTGTTACTAAATGTATTACAATTTTCAGTCCTGGTAATTTTTCTCTCCCTACCATGCTGGTCAATATATGTTGTGATGCATTGCTCTTCTTGAAGCATATCTTTCCTCTGTTTGCAGTCAAAAATCAGAGAAGGAACTTCACTCAGAATTAACTTATCCGATAGGCCATGATGGGCTCGAGAAAACCTCTTCATTCTGATAACACTGACAAGCTACAAGGGATCACTGTCATTCGTATTTGCTATATAAGATTTGCTAGGATAGATGATTTTTTACTGCATTATGTAAATGCACTATAACTATTTATAGACGTATTATTTTAATTTGGTTCAAACATTAACGATGTATAGGCAGGAAACTAGCAATGCATGAATGAAATATTTTATTTTGTCTGGATTTGGTTCCTGGTTTCCTCGGGTCATGTAGATACTTCATTGAAGGAGTAGATTCTACCTGCTTTTGAAATCTCGATGTCTCTGTGAGTCAGCGTGAATTCTCCGTAGGCAGTGTCTAAGGTGAAAGCATACACTCCTCTCCCTATCGAAATCATGAAACGATTGAGCTTGTGATACCGAGTGAAAGGCAGAATCACTGAATGCATTCGTTAGTATGGATGCATCTTTCAACTTGCACTTATTTGAATTTCTAGTCCTTCAAAAACTCAATCAAAATTGAAGGAAATTATACAATTTGCCAAACGCATTCGATAGTACGAATGGTACTATTTGCCAATGCCATGAATTATGCTGCTACAATTAGATTTAGGAAATTAAATTACAATTATCAAATTGAAAGAATGCATGCAACCAAAAATCATCACTTAACCCAAAAAAGAAATAACAAATTAATCCGAGCTGTTGCAGAAACAGGTTTCTTTTTATTTATATTTTTTCTTTTTAACGACATACATATCCCACATATGCAGGTGCTTTACCTCACGTTATATGTTAATCCCACAATGCAGATATAGAAATTTCTTGAGTTACTACACTTGATTCCATGAGCAATCAACCCGCACATTAAAACAGCTACAAAAAAACTTTCCTGCATACGATAACGGAACAAAGAATGGAAACAAATGCTACAAGAGCTCCATCTCTACAAAGCCCAAACTCGGCCCATGTCAGAGGTCTTTTGACATCTGCCAACGCTTCTCTGAAATGTTCGTTCAGATCATCCAGTGACCCTGAGTTATCAATCACAATGTCTGCTTTCGTCTTCTTCAAATCCAGAGGCATCTGTGCATTGATCCGACTGTTGGCCTCCTCAGCTGTTGTTCCATCTCTTGACATGAGCCGTTCGAGTTGAGTCTGAGGGTCCACCCAAACCACAATAATGGGTTTAGTCCACTTGTCCATGTTGGACTCAAATAACAGCGGTACATCGAGGGTAATGGTTTTACAACCCTTTAGCCATAGCTTGAACACTTCTAGCAATATCCCAGTGGAAATATAAGGGGCCAGCAACCTGAAAATGAAATAATTAAACCAACTTATAGAGTTTTCACATCATAATGAAGCCAATTAAGAGATTGGAGAAATGCCGAGAGATACTGCCAAACTGCACGTCTATGCTTGATTATATTAATTTGCAGCGATGCTTACTAATGTAATGTACTCTTTACATGAAGAAAAGTTCATAACAGTGTCTACCAATTATTCAAACTAAAGAGACCTCAAGTATCCATATAGGGAAACAAAGGGAGTTTGTTTGGTAACAGTTTAGTGTCAATTCCAGAACCTAAACATCATTTACAATTACATTTGTACACATAGAGAACTCTTCACTTTCAAACATAGTATAAAAATCAGTAGAGTCTTAACCTCTAAATAACTAGCTTACATTCATCAATGCAAAGTTAGGCTCGCCAAGCTAGCATTGGCAAGTAAAAGAAACCATGCTTTTTTTTTTTTTTTTTTTTTTTTTTTTTTATCTTACATCTACTTACAATTTGAAAACTGATCAACTAACATAAAAGGCTCAAGACCCTAACGTATATCTAAATTCCATAACTGTAAGAGAGGTCGAGAAAGTAGCCTGATAATAAGCCACACATGGAAAACATATTTTACCATATCTCTCAGACCATCCTCGACTACCTAAAGAATTCCATCACATACCTCTATCTTGAGGCATTCAAAACAAAAATCCATGGTCTCATGCCCCTCCCACTTGGTATAGGAATTCGACGGTAAAAAATGAAATGTAGTACTATCTTACATTCATTCACCTTAGAGTCTCCATTGTCACAGTTTCAACATCCAAGAAATAAACTTCCCTCTAATTTTAAAAGAGAGTTACCAGCTTTAATACACACGATACTCCCATTAATTTATCTAATATAGAACAATTAATCAAAATTAGAAGTATAATTCAAACTTTCTACTCAAATAAACATTGTGATCTATACATTACCTATTAAGAAGCTGACGCTTATCAGGATCATTGAACACAATTTGCCCTAATTTCGGGCGATCGACTTCCCCGCTGGGAAGCAAAATCTCGTTACCAAACGCAGCCACCACTTTTCTCCACCCACCAGTTCCTTTCTTCAGAACATTCTAGAATTCCATCAAGGAAACAATTACTATGTCAAACAACAGAAGAAGAGTAGGATTTTCATAATCAGTTTGGGGAAAATTTTAGGGCATACGCGAGCGACGACGTCAGCATCGACAACGGGAACACCATGAGCCTTGAAGAGGTTTGAAACCGTACTCTTGCCCGACCCAATGCCGCCGGTCAATCCGACGATCCTCATAATGAAGGAGTGCTGCCGGAAATTGAAATCCCGCAGAATTTCAGAAAACTCACTTCTCAAACAATTAAAGATTGGTGATTCACACGCAATGGTTAAACAATTAAAGAAGCTGTAAAATACTCTAAATACCTGAAGGTGGAAGGCGAGCGGCGGAGTGCAGGTGGTGTGGCGGTCGCCGGTGGCGGTGGGGATGACGTGCTGGGATCGGATCCTCTGAAGTGAGGAGGAATCACAGTACTGTGCGCGAAACGACGTCGCTTCAACTCTTTGTTATTGCTTTATCCTTTATTTTTATACTGTATTTAGTTTCTGGCAGTGGTATGTACTTTCGTTTACTTATAAGTAATAAGCCGTGTTAGTTACTCCCCCCTCTCCCAAAATTCGTCACTATTTAATCCGACACAGATTTTAAAAAATATAATAGAAAGTAGGTTGAAAAAAATAATAGTATGTGAGTCATATTTTTATATATTAGTTTTAAAATAAAATGTCAGTGAGAATGAGTTAGTGGAATGTATGGTCCATTACCAAAATTGATAAAAGTAAAATGTGACAAATTTTAAGGGGCAGACGAAAAAGGAAATAGGTGACAAATTTTCAGGGACGAACATAGAGTATTTTTTAGGAAAAGCCAAAACTGGTCTTGAACATATGTTTATTTTGGTCCTAGACATTTTCTTTTGAATATTTGGATCACAAACATTTCAACTCGGATCACAATCGGTCCAAAGTTAACTGTTTCGTCAAATTTTAACGGTCAATGTTTTTAATCCCGATTTTTGACCAAATTAGGCTATTAAATAACACAACAAAATTTAGCGACAGAACAAATCCGTCAGTAACTGGGAGATTGGGAGATTCCCTGCTGCGGCGGCGAGAGATTCCCTCGCTATCCCTGTCGTGGACCTGTCGCAATCCGGCACCAAAACCCTCGTTGTCGACGCCTGAAAAGAGTTGGGTTTCTTCAAGTGATCAACCACAGAATCTCCATGGATTTCCTCACCAAATTGGAAGCCGAAGTCGAAGCCATGAAATTCTGCCAACTGCCGCCGTAGGAGAACGCCAAATCCGGCCCCCCAAACCCCTTCCGCTACGGCAACAAGGTCATCGGCCCCAACGACGACGTCAGCTGAGTCGAGTACCTCCTCTTCTCCACCAACCCCGACCTCGCCTCCCGCAACCCTAACTCCACCGCGTCGATATTCTCCTAATCACTGCGTTAATTCACTAATTCATAACTCAATTTCCGAAATTTGCTATTGCATGGAGGCGATTCCCTCGCAATTCTCGCTATTCACTAATTCATCACTCAACCCCCACTCAAGAATCTGATAACACAACAGTGCTTTTCTTTTTTAATATTATTTGTTGTGTATCATTTTAAGTCTGTGAACTTTGAAAATATCAATTGAGGTCCATCAACTATGAGTTAATATCAATCAAAGTACTTTTTTACTATTTCCAAGTTTTTTTTGGATGAAAATACATATTATTAATAAACTTATCACATGCTCATATTTTTTATAAATATCTTTACTATATATTTTTGACGAATTTTCTAAATATAATTTGACCTTCGATATTATCGCTTAATTTTGTGACATGCAAGTCATTAGACGATACTTGAATATTGATAAGAACTAAAAGTTTTAAACAAATTTTTTGATAACTTCTTGATCCCGCCAGATTTATATAGAGAATGCTGATTCTAATGAACGATTTATAAATATGAATGACAAATACAAAAATTATGTACAATGATGAAAAACGGAAAACCGTTAAGAGTAGGGAATATGTTCTTTGTCTTTATTTCTATTGTTAGAGTTTAGTATGCTAAAAGCATCTTTCGAATGCTTGTATATGTAATAACGCTTTTATCCATTTTTACCATTTAATGAGAAAGAATATTTTGTTACAATGTGTTTTGCTTATGGGTTGCTTATGTATTTATGAGATGTTGAAATATGTTTTCCATTTAAATACATAGTTTAAGCAAAATGAGTCTATGCCTTCTGCACAGTAGTCAAGTTGTGAGCGGCGTTCACAGTAGGTAACTTGTCGGTTTTTGCAGAAGGAAAATTGTTCAACCTAGATAGGCCTTGGCAACCTATCGCGAAAGGTTGCGACGTCAGTCCGAAAGTTTTCTTGCCTAAGGAAATGAACGACGTCGGTGTGGTATAACACTGAAAGGATCAAACAGTGAGATAAGTCTTTCTTGGCTATTTACTGAAAGACGAGGTCTCGGTGATTGTCATTTCTTAATCATTGTTGACATAACATTAAGCATACGATATTAATTGAAAACTACTTTGACTTATCAAATGGTGAGGGTATTTCGTTGCCCAAGAATCCTGATAGATTGGGTAGTGATCATTAATGTCTAAGTGATGCTAGTATTGTTATTGCAATGAATCGTATGCTGGGAGATGTCAGTCTGATAATATCCTCAAGAGGTGTTTAGAAAAAGAT
The DNA here is from genome assembly GCF_023119035.1 of Salvia hispanica. Classification (NCBI taxonomy): domain Eukaryota; kingdom Viridiplantae; phylum Streptophyta; class Magnoliopsida; order Lamiales; family Lamiaceae; genus Salvia; species Salvia hispanica. The sequence goes on along the minus strand of NC_062966.1, from coordinate 5,621,608 downwards.
TTTATTATTCAGAAAACTGGTCAGTTGGAATTTATTCCATGAATAATAAATAATGTTTCTAAACTAGACCACTCTTGGAAAAAAAGGAATTAATTAATAAAAGTCAGATAGCAGACTTGGTATTAATTAATGGATATTTAGATCTTAACACGGGAAATGATTTAATTAAGAGGAAGTCCCGGAATACTCGTAATTTTGGTTTGGACAGACAGTCAATATTATATCTATAGTGGATGATAATACTATTTAAGTTTGGGCTTGAATTAAATTAGTTTTAATTTAATTAGTGAAAGCTTGAACTGTGGCCCAATCCAATACTCCACATGTCCTTGGTCTGACCCAAAATAATTAACTTAATATAAAGAGAAAAGAAGAGAAGACAGAAATTAATTCCACCGATATCATTTTCGTTCTCTACAGATAGAGTGAAGAATCGGTATTTAGGGTTCTTCAACCTATAGTTTTCTGTCTTCAATTCTTCTCCGGCTTTTGAGGATTTGACAAGCTTTGCCCACACAAAGATTAATTCTGAGTTAAAGAGAACAGATCAGAAGATCCGTGGTTGAGATAAATTGAAGAAGGTGATTGAATTCAACTCTTGAATTCCTACGGTATGTTTTATTTAATTGCATATATTCAGTACAATTTGTGATTATATGCTTGTTTGAACATGATTCTAAGTTTACAATCTGAAAAAAACATGTTTAGATGTAAATCTTTCAATCAATCTAAATAGATTTCAACTGCAAAACCAACATCTATCTCATCGTATCCCATTATGTTCTCTGAGATTTGAAAATGATCGTCAATACCTTAGTGTATATCAATATTCAAGTATCGTCTATTGACTATGACATTAATTTTTATGAGTATCCATACCTCAAAAATATTTTAAAATTCTTTACTATAAAAAGTTGAAGAAGGAACTTTTCTTGCATGTCACAAAATTAAGTGATAATATTGAAAGTCAAATTATATTTAATAATTCGTCAAAAATATATAGTAAAGATATTTATAAAAATAATATGAGTATGTGATAAGTTTATTAAAAATATGTACTACTCTTCAAGGTATTGAGGGGTATTTTCATCCAGAAAAACTTGAAAATAGTAAAAAAATACTTCGATAGATATTAACTCATAGTTGATGGACCTCAAATGATATTTTCAAAGTTTACAGTTCTAAAATGATACTTTGACAAAGTTCGTGAACGATAAAAGATGTTTCCTATTTAATTTTTTTATTATAAAACTAAGCAGGACCTACCTTATTAGATCTTAACATCATAATATATGTGGATACATACTCTTGGTCACTCTGTTAAGAGTAGTGATTTAGAGACATAACGTCTCCAAGTCATAATACTCCTATGTCTCTTTGATATAAGATTAATTCAAATATGGACTAATATACCCTAATTGGATTATACATGCCAAATCAAATTAGATATATATCCGTATTGATTTTAGCTAAATTGTAATATTTCGTTTTCATTAATGCATTAGATTAGACATTATTTTTACAAATATTAGGCAGATTTTAATATTTTATTAAGTAGTAGTATTAGGAAGCTAGTATATTTTATTACTATATTATTTTTATATCTTAATTATATTCGTAATATGCTTTGTATAAGTTTGATTTTCTTTCTATTTTTTATACTTTTTATATACCTTTAGTTAGTTTGTATTTTAATTTTTATATAAGATATACTCCGTATTTTATATTTTATTTTTTATTTTGTGATTATAATATTGTTAGTTTTACATAATATGACTTGTTTTCTTAATTGTGCTATAAAATACTCTCTCCGTTTCTTCATAGTTGAGTCATTTTTCTACTTCGGGAAGTTTCTTCATAGTTGAGTCATTTCCATATATAGTGTAATTATTTTCTCTTTCTTACTTTTTTTCTCTCTCTACTTTATTCACTTTCTACTTTATTATCTCCACCTTTTTCTTTCTCTTACTTATTTTATCTATTTATTCAACACACTCAACATCCATTTCTTAAACTCCATGCCGAAAAGTTTCACCTCAACTATGGTGAAACGGAGGGAGTAAGTAACTATTTTAATTTTATAATATGTATGACTTTGAAGTTGAATATTATGGTGATAATAACTCAATTTTTTTAATTTTAAAAATAGTAAATAATAAATGAGTTAATAATATATGATTATATTTTTTATTCACATTAGTTTCAAATTGGCTAGAATTTGGAAAATGATCAAAGCTAGGGATATAATCTTGGGAAGGATTGAAAGTTTGGGAAGGATTGAAATTTTGGGTTGAGTAGAAATTTTGAGAATCAGAGAATATCTCATCATCATCCATGATGAACAACAAAGAGGACCAAAAAATAAGAAATTATATCAAAGAAAGGAATTATAGAATGAGAAAAGATAAGATTTTTTTTTCAAAGCTATAGCAAATGTGGTCTCTATTTATAGAGAATGAAAAATTATGAATTTTGATATAATTTTTATAATTATTTAATATTTTATTTTCGAGATATATTAATTATAGGAAAAAAAAACAGCCAATGAGAATGTGCCATTTGGCACAATCTCATTGGCTGAACCATTAATAAATTTGACGAACCAAGAGGTTGGTGGTTGCCATTTGACCAACCATTGTCGAATAGAGAGACCCTTGAATTCATTCTTTATTTTTTTTTAAATGCATGGTGACGTGGCGGTCGACCATGCGATATCGATAAACGCAAGCACCTCATTTTAATTAGAACAAGCATGCATGTAAATACATGAGTTTCAATTTTTTCTGATTTTCCCCCAACCTTTATATTTTTAATTTAAATACCTAAACTTTGACTTTTTCTAAATTTTCCCCAAAAAATAATTTTTGATATTTTTGTGATTAAATACACGAACTCCTTAGTTAACTTTATGAAATAATTTTCGACAAGACAATCTAATCAAAGAAAATTAATTGTACAGTAATTGGGTATAAGTTCTCATGTTCAAATCCCCGAAATAATAACATAAGTATTTTATCCATTGTGCGCACTAAATATAACATTTTTTGAGACACATACTGAAATTTACTGTGTTTTATCACCTTAGTACTCTATCGAGTCGTGGTGGTGGTGGGACCCTTAGAGCGAGGGAATCATTTTTTTTAGTGTTAAAAAATTAACAAATTAATTTTAAAGTGCCCATGGAGTTGTGGCTCTTAATTTTCATACTATAATCTAGTCACAATACCCCTAAATATAGAGAAATTTAGTCAAATTATATGAACTCTCATTAAAAAATTAGTCAATATTCTTGTGTAGCACCTTTGTGTCTCATTGCCATATATAAAGAGGAAGGCAATTCACAAACCTAAATAAAGCCAAGAAGAAAAGGCAAAGGAAAACTTCCAAAGGAAAGAATTGTTTGTGCAACGAAAATGCCATTGATTCTCTTCTTCGCTTTGTCTCTCCTTGTACAAGGAATATTAGGTGGTATGTACAAATTCAGTTTTTTATTTTGGCATGAGAAATAAAGAAATAAAGAAAAAAATCTAATTAATTAATTGTGAGAATCAGGGGATGTGATATGCGAGAATTTGCCGACGAAGTTGTGCTCGTTCGCGATCGCGTCGTCGGGGAAGAGGTGCGTGTTGGAGAACCACACGTGCAAGACGTCGGAGATGGTGGTGGAGAGAATGTCCGGATACCTGGAGACTGATGACTGCGTCAAGGCATGCGGCGTCAATCGCCGATTCGTGGGAATCTCGTCCGACGCCTTCTTTGTGCCGGACTTCGCCGCACGCCTCTGCTCCGATTCTTGTTACCAGAATTGCCCTAACATTGTGGACCTCTATTTCAACCTCGCTGCCGGCGAAGGTGATTTTGCTTTCTAATTCTACCCTCTTTTTTGCTATGCATTAATTTTGCTTTATATATGAATTGTGCAGGTGTATTTCTGCCATCTCTCTGTGAGAAGCACAAGACAAATCGTCGCCGTGCGTTGCTCTAGATTTTGAGCAACGCTGGTGTCGTAGGTCCCTTTCTAAAATCATTTATCATCATAATTCTTTGAATTTTTTATACATTCCCCTCTCCTCCCATAAGACTTTTAATCCATTTTTAATTGTTGGTGTTTATCGAATATTAAAAACAAAAGTGTAATGAATTGTATATATAAAGTAGAAATAAAAAATATTTTTAAAAAATGAAAAATTCTGGACAGCTCTCGGTGCTCGCAATAGCCTCCCACGGCTCGGTGGCCGCAATAGGAGCTCCGACTGCCGTCCCGCACGGCGGTGGGAACAATGACGAAGTCAAGAATTTTACCATGGGGTGCCCAAGTCACGATTAATAGTTATAGGGTTTATTCGATGCATGTGACATCGGAAGCTCGAATAATCAATATTTTAAATTTTTTATGTAAGTATAATAGATGAAAACAAATATTTTATGATGTTTTAATGTCCACCATAGGAAATATAAACAAACATATAAATTTTAACAAATAGAATAGAATATTTTTTTCTTTAATTATGAGTATAATGATGGAAGACAACAATTATAAAGTGATAAATATTTTAAATTAACATAATTAATGATATAGAAGAGAATAAACAGAAATTATGTTGAAAAAAAATATAAAACAAAGTAAAGTAGAATATACACATTATAATAGTACATAATAGAAAGAAAAGAGACATGACAAAAAGAGATGAGAAAAAACATTATAAAGCATATAGAAAGAGATGAGACATAATAAAGAGAAAAAAAGAGAGAAAAGTTGAGATTAAAAGCCACCAAGGGGATTCAAACTTGAGATCTATGGGTCGCAAAACAACGCGCCCAACCAACTGTGCCGTTGAAATATCAAATCTATCATAGTTTGTGTAGGGATCAGATCACTCGGGATTCACTAATTACCAGGATCTCTTTTATTGATATTGATCTGAGATGGCTAATCTCATAAATACAAGCCAAGATACAAAGAGGAATGCAAGCTTACACAATTACTAAGTACAATCTATATAACTCTGAAACCCTAGCAATTAATTAGTCCTCAACTTTGACTGATTCATAAGCTCCATCTGATTGTAACCTGCATACTAAGTAAAACTATTAGTAATCAACACAAGATCCTTTCGGATCTAAACAAGAGCAATAGACAACCAGTAACCAAGGAATTAGAACAAATAAGAATATAGCTCAGGTCACAACAGTGACTACACCAGGCCAAGGACCTCCCTACACGCTTCAACCACAAGTCACAAGATGGGAAACCGTCGAATCCTAGGTCAGAAACGCTAGCCACACCGACTGCCACCAAACCACCTATACCGCTCATAACTCACCGGATCTCACCAGATCTTCACAAGTTCTCACTTCTTCAACACCAAACTCCGTCAGATTCCAACCCCGGGTTAGAATTGACCAAGCACTCTAAAGGAAACTGAGAAAGTCTCCAGACTTAAGATCTGCTTCAATGGATCCTACTAAAACAAGGATTAATCAGGGAAAACAGAAGATCCGAGGAGTTCACCGGCGAAATCACCTGAGATTGTAGAGAGAGAATGAAGAGAGAAGGCAGAGAGAGTTCTGATGAGTGAGAGAAGAATCTCGAATGAATAGAAGAGAAAGAGGCATCTAGCACTTAACACCACACATCTAACAAACCCTGGATCCAACGGCCCAAGTTCATGATCCGGGTGAAGCAATCCACGTGGCAGACATCGGTGTGGTCAAGGTAAGTAATGGGTCAAGCCACATTGGGCTTCCCATACACAATATTGGGATGCAACATTTAATCAATTTGGGGCCAGCCGAAAATACTAAATACATAAGCCCAAACCGAAGTAGACCATAAATGTTCAACAGTTTGCATATACAATATAGGTAAACGGAAAAATGATGTGGGGACCATGGGCCCTGGCCCAAACATGGCTTCACCACTGGATGATAAGGCTTCCTATTGTGAATGCTTATGTTACTTGTTTTTCGCTAGTATTTGCGGTCCAAATTTTCTTTTATGACGTGCAATCATTTTATAATACTGCAATAAATATTGTGATATTGTTTTACATATTAGTGTCGCATAATAACTTTCAATTGTCCAATAGTACTAACTTTTTAACTAAGAAGTAATATCATGAATCTAAAATCACAAATAATTAATAACAAATGTATAATAAGTGCCACATTTGATATAAAAAAAAATACTTCATCACACTTCATTTTTATCTTAAATGGTAAGTAGGTCCCACATTCCACTAACCTACTTTCCTCATATTTCATTATAAAACCAATATAAAAAAATAGGTTTCATATTCCACTAATTTTTCCAGCTCACTATTATTTATTTCCTCCGTTTCCTCATAGTTGAGGCGAAACTTTTCTACACGGAGCTTAAGAAAGAAATGTTGAAAGTGTTAAATAGAAAGAATAATGTAAGAGAGAGTAAAGTAAAAAAGATAAAAAAGTTATCATATATGGAAATAATTCGACTATGAAGGAACTTCCCGAAATGGAAAAATGACTCAACTATGAGGGAACGGAGGGAGTATATTTCTTAAAACGCATGCCCACAATAAGAGTGACTTCTATTGGGGACAGATGGAGTACATTTCTTAACAACTTGTTACATACAATATTATGAATTTGTTATTAGTTGTATTCCAATTTTAAGAAGAGAATATTTTTTTTTTGGTAATTATCAAGGATATCCACTGGCGAGCCCAATAACTATTCTCTGTGTTTATTTGTAGGCATCTCAATGGAAGGCCAGGTGGCCCCCTGACCATTTGGTTACTCCTATAAAGTTAGTTAAGCCTTACGATGGGCCAACCAATGAGCCCATCTCTACAGTAGTAGTTTTGCTACTAAAAAACAAACTTTCTCATTACCAGTTTCAGACTCGAATCCAAACATAAAAATCAATAATGGAGATCGATACTCAAGCAGCCGCAGAAATGTGCGGCGGCGGAGACGACGACGACGACAACTTGGTTGTGCTCGAGGACGGAGGTGGAGAGATCAAGAAATCACTCGACCGAGTTAAAGGGCCGTGGTCGCCTGATGAGGACGCGATGCTGAGTCAACTCGTTGCCAACTTCGGCGCCAGGAATTGGAGCCTCATCGCCCGTGGAATTCCCGGCAGATCGGGAAAATCTTGCCGCCTCCGTTGGTGCAATCAGCTCGATCCTGCGGTTAAACGCAAGCCCTTTACTGGTAATTCTCCTCGTCAGCTTCATTTTTAGGGTTACGCGTTTCTCAATTTGTCTATTTCCTAGATGAATTGAAGCTAGGGATTGAAATTAGAAACTGCATTTAGGTCAAATTATTATGTATAAGCTCAGAATGCATCTGATTTAATTTGAGAGCTTATGTTTCCAATTTGTATCACCATTCTCAAAATAATGTGATTAGCTAATGTGGTGGAATACTGACTGTGGTGTTCGGTTTCCTAGATAAAATAGTATTACCAAGATATAATATAGAATTAAGTTGTGAGATTATTTTAGTTGGAGGGATTGGCTATGACTAATTATCACATGATTATCCATCTAGGATTGAGTTGTGGGATTCAATCTCATGAACCAAACAAACTACATATTTGCAAACCGAACATCCCTTTAGTAGAAACCGGCATCATTGGTTTCAATCGCCATCTTTGTGTCTTGAGTGTGCTGGTAATAGAAATGTGCGTGCTTTTTAATGGCTTATGTGGACTCAAATTCTTACAGATGAAGAAGATAGAATCATACTCGAAGCTCATTCCACCCATGGGAATAAATGGGCTTCAATAGCGAGGCTGTTGCCAGGAAGAACAGATAACGCTATTAAGAATCACTGGAATTCCACATTGAGGCGTCGTTGCTTGGAGCTTGGTAAGTCGAAGTTGGAACCAGGCACTGCAGTGGAAGACACAAGTGCAGACAAGTCAAAGGCATCTTCCGAAGAAACACCATCTTACGGAGATGCATACTCCGTTAAATCAAGTGAAGGTAAAGATGTCAGCTCCCTAGAACTTGTGGATGATAGTAACCTTTTGGACAAGGCTCGATTTGGAATTCAGTATATTGAGAGATCAAGAGGCCCTATGCCTTTATGCCGCCCTGTTGCACGCATTAGTGCGTTTACTGTTTATAATCCAATTGATGGAACAGAGACTACGTGTCCATCCCCTTCACTCCCAGTTTCCAATTCAGATGCAGGGATGTCAAAATTGCTTCAAGGAGCCGGGAGTGAACTGAGTTTAATAATGGTCCCTCAGCAATGTGGCCATGGTTGCTGTGAAATATCTAATGGAATGGCACGAGTGAACTCTTTGCTGGGCCCAGAATTTATGGACCATGTGGAACCACCATCCTTCACTAGCCATGAATTAGCTGCGTTGGCAGCTGATATAAGTAATGCTGCATGGTCTAAAAGTGGGTTGGAGAGCAGCAACATAAAAGCAATGGACAATATGGCCTGTGGGTTGCTATGTAGCAGCAGTATCAATGAACGAAGCGTCCTGGAGAAAATGTAAAGATCAAAGAATGAGATAACAAGCATATCATCCCTGTTGCAGTTATCAGATAGAGTGAGTTGGCAGTTGGGGTCTGAATTGATGTGAGCAATACCAGTACACAAAGTACCAATATCCAAAGTATCGAATTGCTTGACTACTAGAAGGATAAAGTTGTGACTATGATAAAGCAGGCCCTATGCTCCTCTCAAATTTTAACTACCGAAGTTGGTTTGTGATTGTTGTGCTAGCAGTAGATCAAAAAAATGGTGGAGTTGCGGAATTGAAGATTAACTTCTGCAGGTATATTTAGATAGCTTTTAAATTCGTTTTCTTGATAGCTCGTTTTCTCTCTTTGGTGGCTGTTGTGTGACATAAGATTAGTTTAGTTATTAGTTTGTTCATTAACCTGTGAAATCCCTTGTGGCTTAGGAATATTGCAGAATTTAACTTATCGCGGCTTCACCATAAATCACCGAGCATATTGTAATCTTCTAAGTTCTAATCACCTTGATTTTTATTTTTTTGCATCAGACAAGCACAATACAATATGTTTCAGTTTTCATGCTTCCAACAAGATTTTTGTATTCGTTCGTTCATACACACTAGAGCTGCAAATTCAGTTGTTTCCTTCAAATTCTGATTAGGAATTTCCCCCATCCTTTGTGCTGCATAGGTTCCATTTGATTGGATTAAATCTTTTAGTTTGCCTTTTCATCACTGTATTTTATTTAAGTATGCGTGGCTAGAAATTTACTGTCAGTAAAATGATTATTTGAATATGTGTGGTTTTTGATCTACTCTCTTAATGGAACGGGGATATCATTTTATATACTCCCTCCCCGTCCCACAAGAATATACAATCTTTCCATTTTAATCCGTCCCACAAGAATATACGCTTTCTAATATTAGAAACTCTTTTCTCTCTAATGAGGTTGAACCTATTCTCCACTAATAATACTTTAATTAACTTTTTTTTTACATTTCTCTTACTTTACCAATTGTGCAATAAAATCTGTGTCCAACCAAAAGTGCATATTCTTATGGGACGGAGTTCTGAAGAAAAATAATAAAAGCCTAATTTTAGTCAAAGACCAATATACGTCTCATAATTTAGTACTCCATACATCCACAAATAATAATAGTCCAACTTTTCATTTTTGTATGTTCATCAAAATTAGTTCATACTAATAATGAAAAGTTACTCTCAATTTATTACTCCCTTCGTTCCACAAGAATATGCAATTTTAGTTGGGTACGTGTTTATTTGCATACTCAGTAAAGTAGTAAGAGATGTAGAAAGACATACTCCCCTTGTCCGCGAATAGGAGTCCCGTTTTTCCATTTTGGTCCGTCCGCGAATAGGAGTCCCGGTTCATAATTACCATAAATGGTAAGGAGACCCCACATTCCACTAACTCATTCCACTCACATATCATTTAAAACTAATATATGAAGTGGGAACTCTATTCCACTAATTTTCTTCCACCCACTTTTCTTAACATTTCTTAAAGCTCGTGCCGGAAACAAATGAGACTCCTATTCGCGGAAGGAGGGAGTAGTTATTAAAACATTGTTAAAGGAGAATGGGTCTCACCCCCCATTAGAACATCTTCAAGGGATAAGGTATATAGAAAAAATATATCATCCATTTACCTTCTAAAAAAGAGTAAAATACCCTTTCAAAAAATAATGAATTCCAAATGGAAAAGGTATATGGAGTAGAAAGGTAAATTATTTTTTAAAATAAATAAACAATACAACACGCATTCCAAAACATAAAGTACGATTCTCAAATATCTTCCTGCTTTGAAAAATGATTTTTTATGAAAAAAAGGCAAATATATTAGTTATAAGATTTTATCTGTCCATACCTCTTCAAAATGAGAAAAAAAGATATTCCATAATATATTTTTTAAATACCTTTCCTCTTGACAATGACGGACCCAGAAAACATTTATAGTGGGGGCGGACGAATTAGCAATAAATCCTAGAGTAACTTTTATCCATTAAGCGACACCCTTCCACTCGGCATATCAGATCACTAAGACCAACTTTCGTCTCTGCTCGACGTTGTTGATGTAAAATCTTAAAAAACACTTTTTTTTTTGTTTTGATAAATTTTTATAGTTGATGAGTGCATCAAATAGATAATAGTGAGATATTTTTGTAAAGTCAGTGAATGTGTGGTTAGACAACTAGTGATATGATATAGTTCTTCATATTCACTTGTAGTAATAAAAATTATTGAAAAACACAGCACTTAATGATATATTGATGCTAGTCATTCAATGCACAAAGTAAAATTAATAGTAGAAGCATCATCAAGCCATACGAAGGAACTCTTTCGTTCTCTCTTTCCAGTATTCTCTGTAAAAAACACACACACAAACACGCTTATTGATAATACAGAAACGCGAACACCGTATATAATTCCTTGATATATATGTGAATAAATTCATTACCATTTAACAAATCCAAAAAACAACAATAAACAAGAACCAAAGTTACAATTTTCATCATCTATTTCAAAGAGAGACTATCTTTTTTGGGACGAAAGGTTGTAGGTAGGGTCGACCGCTGATCGAAAGCCTGAAATTCAATAGAGATTTTCGGTATTCGTGGTCCCACGGTGGGGTCGGCCGACCCCACGCGACCCCACCTCCTTCCGTCATTGCCTCTTGAAGCATGATTTTTTATATAAAGAAGACAAATATGGCAGTTATAAAACTTTATCTCTCTCTTTAGACATAAAAGAGTTTTCAAATTTAGAAATTGTATACTCTTGTGGAACAGATTAAAAAGGAAAAAAAGTGCATACTCCTATGGGACAAAGAGAGTATTAACTTTATATCTTTCTCTCATATTTTATCTTTATTTTCTCTTTCTCTTTCTCTTTCTCTTTCTCTTTTACCCAATTTTATTTATTTATTTGATATATTCGAATTTTGCATTAAAACTTATATCGTTTACTAATAAGACTATATTTTTTTACTAGAGAGTATGATAATTGGAACGAATATTTCAATATTTGCGTATTTTTATCTATCAATATAATGACACAGAAGGAGTGGTTGAAGAATTTCGAATATTTAATTCCGATTTCCGTCTCCGAGATAATATTACATTGTATGGATATCAATTATCAAATAAGTAGTTTTCGATGTAGAAAGGGTCGATGTGATTCTATGTCGTGACAAGCCTATCGAGATGATTCAATATTTGGATTTCTAACAATAAATTCAAACGAATTTAAGATACACATGGAATATGATATGATTCATTAAGTGCGCATTTACACATAATTACCGCAAGTTTCATTTTGTACATGATTAATTTTTATTTATTCTTCATATTTGGAAATGAATAAAGTTCTAAAGGAAAACATAAAGTGAAAGACACTAATATCAAATACCACTAACTAATGACTGCGGAATGCGGATCGCATTTAAAACATGATAATTACCAATTAAACAAGCCTTAACTTTAGCTCTTTAAGCCGTGATAATACCTCACCCACCCCATTCCACTTTCACACCAAAACCAGTCATCATTGTCGAACCATGACCTCAAAAATATTCCATCCGTTCTATAGTAGTGGAAACGTTTATTTTCGATGAACGATTTAAGAATAATTATATTAAATGAGTTAAGTAAAGAAAAAAATAAAATAAGAAATGAAAAAGGTAGAGAAATGAAAGGAAGAGAGAATAAAATAAATGAGAAGTTTTGTTGACTTTTACTAAAAGAAAAATGACTCTACTACTATATAATGTATTAAAATGGCGAAATGAGTCAAGGAAAAATATTGCCAATACTTTTGTTACATATAAATGGAGTGCATTGTCACATTCTAGGGCTTGTTTGGTTCCAAAAAAGATTAAAAAAACGGAGTATTGGTTCCTTGTAATTTGTGGTTGCCTTTTTGAAACGGACAAGCCATGTGTGGTATGTGATACAAATCGGTTTGTGACATGTTTGGCGCCCTCTATTAAACTTCCTTTTTTTGTTTTGTCTTTGAGTCCTTTTCAACTTGCTCGAATCAAACGGATTTCCTGTTTTTTTAGCTATTAATTTAAATATTACTATATCTATCACTTAAATTTTATCACATTTTTTCATTTTCTTCTATCCATAAAATTTATCGCACTTCACTTTTTATCATTTTTAATAGTGAACTTTATATTCCATTAACTCATTATAACTCACATTTTATTATAAAACTAATATATAAAAATAAAAATCACTCTTCATTAATTTTTTTAACTCATTTTTCATTATATTTCTTAAAATTTGTGTATGATTAAAATATGGCAAAACATAGATAATGGAGTAGTAATTGTTATCCAAGCGCTCCCTAGCGTAAAATACTGTTTTGGTCTAGTGACAAGTGTTGCTTCAATTTCTAATGAAATGCAAATCTTCCTATTTTCTTTTCTAATTCTAGGACATTTGTTTTGGTTATTATTTTCATTAAACTTGAAATCAAATTATTTATAGCATAGACAGAAGATATTTAATTATTATTCTCGCTTATTTTGATCTCTCTCGTTTTTAATAATTTACTACTCCCTTAGTTCCAAGGAAAATGACTCATTCTTTGAACGACACATGAATTCATGAAGTTTTATTTTGTGTGTTAGGTGGAGAAAATAAAGTAAAAAAAGAAAAATATAGTAGAGGTAAATAAGTTTTTATTTTTAGTAATAAGTCATTTTGGATGAGACAAATAAAAAAGGAAAGTGAATCATTTTTTATAGGATGATGGAGAGTACTTTAGTTTTTCTAAAATAAAGTGCACGAAAAATTGATAAAACTTTCATGGAAGGAGGAACTGAAAAAATGTCTCAATTAGGTCGGATATCACAAAAATCAACATGTTTCATTTCATTTAGGTTGGGACAAAAAGCGCTATTTAAAATTATAAAAGGTTGACACGTAAATAATTAAGAAAAATAATGCTAAAATTAAAGCTAATGAGTAATTATACTTTTTTTTAGTGATTTCCTATTTGACTGTTCAAATGTTCAATCATTCGGTTACTACTCTTCGTTATTAAAAATTTATTCCATTTATTTTGCATAAAACAATTCTGCATAAGATTGGAGTACAATTTTACTCTCCCACCCTCCCTCCATCCCCCTTTAATTTTAGTTTGTGTCATGTTTTAGTCACAATATAATTATTTAAAATTTTATTCGATTCACTTTTCCTTTTAATTTTCTTTTCTGTACCGGAAGACTAATAGTAGTATACCATTTGACACAATTTTTTTCTGCAGCAGAAGAATAACAATATTCACTGAATATAGATAATAATGTAAGGAATCTACATCAAAGTAGTCATATTCCTATGATGTAAATCTTTTACCAGGAGACAAACAGCATCAATTTCGCGATTTTCTTTGTGTTATTCAAACGTTAGCTTGTACAATGAGCCTATTGTGATAGAATAACACAAAAACATTAATACTAGTAGTTCTGTTTATTTTGGTAACATAATATAATCGACGTAATTAGTAGTACTAAAAACAATTCTTGCACGTAGGGGTGTAGCAGGTGTTCAATTGGTTCTATCTTTGCTTATTTGTTTTTATTTATTTGATCCTATCCCTGTTTTTATCATTTTTTGTCTCTTAGGATTTATTTGTTTTCGACTTCTAGGAGTATTTATAGGTTATTCATTATTACATTATTGTAACTATCTTTGCTTATATTTATACCTTAAAATTCACAACAGAGACTGAAGGAGAGCACTGTTATCGCCCAAGGTTAAGAAATAGTAGTTGCTTTAGATGTCGATAGTTAAAAGTGTTGTTTTCTATCCTTGGGTACTTTGTGGTGGACGACGAGGAAGGAAGATGCAGTCAGGGACGGATCTAACATTAAGCTAGAAAAGGCAAATGCCCTTACTCATATTTACCTATATATGTATAGGGATATGATCAGGTCCATAAGTGAAATTCTGTAAAAAAATCAAAGCAAATCTCAACCATTGGATCCTGTAATGTAACCGTTAGATTAATGCCATGTCTCACCTAATAATGTAGATCGTGTAGTCTAATAATGTAGCTCGGCTAATAATGTAACACGTTGTAGTCTAATAATGTAGATTGTGCAGTCTAATAATGTAGCCTAGTTAATAATGTAACGCTTTTAGTGTAATAATGTATCTCGGGTATTATGATCACAACCATCTAATCTGAGGATCCAAGGGCTGAGATTTGCTTTGATTTTTGACAGAATTTACCTTATGGACCATAGTGCGCCCCTGTATGTATAACCTATTATATAGATTTTTGTTTTAATCTTTCACTAATTGCCCTTCTTTATAATTTTTAAAATTTCTCCTTGCATATTTTTGCCTCCTTTGCTAAGAATTCCTGGCTTCGTCTCACGCTGCAGTCGTAGCCGACATAAAAAATGATTTGTAGATAGTCATGGCAAAATAAAAAGAGCAGGCATTTATGAAAAAATATAACCGTTTTGAAATGAACACATTGATGAAAAAACATAGAGCATGGCGTGTAAGATGTGTAAAGGACAAAAGGTGATAAAGTCATGCACGAAGCAACATTAAAAGGAGTTAATGATGAATAATTAGTCATAATTATAGCCTAATCAAAATAACAAACAAGCATCAATGCATCATACCCCCTGGAAAAAAGAATAAGGCAAAGATTTCACTCAAGCATCCAACATTACTTAACTTAATCATTTTTTTTGCACTCTACACATACTTTCTCTTTATCACACGCAAATTCACAATTAATATTCGATTATTATAGCTTCAAATATTAATTTTTAGGCGCTTTAGCAGCTCCATGTGTAATTGAATATTAAACTGATGATTTGTTTTGGCTCTTTCTCCTCAAAGTCCACATTCAATAGTTTTCCTACCGCGGAAATACTATTAATTGCAAAAATATTTGGTAAGATTTGTTAGTTGTAATTTAGATAGTTAATGTGGAGTATTAAAGTACTGCCATTTTTGTTGTAAATTCTTTTTTATTTCTATACTTTAAAATCGATGGATTTCTAATTCTTGCCACATACTACTACTACTCCCAACCTTCGAAAATAAAGTGTCATTTTCAATTTCAGAAGTTGATAAATAGACAGAGAGTCTTGAATTTGCTCAGATTCAACACATTTCAAGATTCATTCTTTCTCATACCTCAAAAACATAGTAGAATTCATGACAGAAGCGGAGAAATTAGGAAATGGGTTGTATAAAGATTGAATTTTGAAGGTATTTATGTAGCTGCAGCGCCTTGAAACAATTCACAAATGGCTGCTTTAGGAATAATATCCAACACAGATTTGGAATGCGGCGAAGACAAGGAGGGAAGCGTTTGCTTCTCCGACGCCGTGGAGGGCTCTTGCAACTCGCAATTCAACGACGATTGCAGCTTCGCCTGTGGGTCGGAGATTTTGGAAGATGGGGATTTGGAATATTTGGATTTAGAGAGCGGGGAGAAAGCGGTGCAGGAGGTGATTGAGAGAGATTGCCGGATTTGCCATTTGGGTTTGGTGAGCAGTAGCCCTAGCTCTGGGATTGCCATTCAATTGGGGTGCTCTTGTAAGGATGATTTAGCTGCTGCTCACAAGCATTGTGCTGAAACATGGTTCAAAATCAAAGGAAACAAGTCAGTAACTCTTCAATTTTCAATTATTAATATTGAATTGTGGTGTGTGTCTGTTTAAGGTTGTTTTCTTGGATTCCTTTCCTTTGTCTTGTTATGGTAGTGTTTGGTTTGGTTAGTGTTTCTGGTAAATGCTGATGAGGGAATATAATCAAGAATGTGATGTTAAAGCAAATGAGTTTTTCTTGATTATAGTAATAAAATCTCAGAATTTACAGGGATTCCTCAGCCAAAGGCAATATTTTTAGTATATTACTCCTATACACCTGGAAAGACATGGCTAAAAGCCTAAATCTTTTCAAACCAAATAGTTGTTGAATTCATGGTGGGAGAAATATTTGTCTTACCTTATGGTGTAACATTGATTAACCTAACCTGTTACCTTGGTATGGTGTCAATAACGATTTAATGCTAGCAAATGCCAAATCTGATTTCGCATTTCAAAGTCTATCCTTTTTTTACTTAATTCTTTAAACTGAGCAAAGTTTTTTTTTTTAGTAGCATAGGCTGTGAAACTCATTAAACTAGTGAAAGATGAAGCAGAATTTGAAGGTTTTATCATCAAATTTTACTTGACTATAACCATCACATTTCTTCATCTGCTACATTTGCATTCTCCGCTTTCTGACTGCTATTTCGACTGGATCGAGTAACTTTCAAATCGACAGTAATAAATTCAAGATTGATGCCATTTTTCCGGACAATAAAGAAGCATTGAAACCAGAAGCATTTTATCCCCTTTTCCTTGTAGTAGCAATTGTTTTGCATTTGGCTCAGCTCTCTGATCATGTCTCTGCTGACCTCAGGACTTGTGAAATTTGCAACTCGGTGGCGTGCAACGTTGTTGGTCCTACTGATATGGAGGCTGTTCAACAAGTGAGTGAAAGCCACACAGATGGTGCAGCTACTGCCACATCCTTAGCTCCCGCCCCCTCCACTCTAGAAACCCGAACTTGCTTAAATGGTCATCGCTTCTTAAATTTTCTTCTCGCTTGTATGGTGTTTGCCTTTGTCATTTCTTGGCTTTTTCATTTCAACATCCCGTCGTAAGATGGTGGGAAACCTGTAAAGACAGAAACCGGGATTGCAAATGCCAAAGTTATAAGTTGATAGGAATTGAAGAAGAGTCATTCTGCTGCAGTGAGTTAGTTCTCTTTTTCTTTCAATATCTTCTTTTTGATTCTGGTTGCACTATGCATTCATGTTATACACAAGTTTCGTTACTGTCGCATATATATTAATAGGGGTGCATAAAATACAAACAGTTCTAATTGTAGGACTTCAAACAATGAATATTTTATGTACTTGCATTGAACATTTTGTAATATCAACATTGTGCATATATAATAGACATACATACATACAAGTGAAGTGTTGAAGCTGCAGGATCTCTCTAACTGCCACTCTTTCACAACTACTCATCCGTCCTTAAAAAATAGATAAATTTATATATGACACGGGTTTTAATGTGCAATTGATAAAGTAATAGTAAGATGTAAAAATGTAAGAGAGATGGAAAAGATAGTGAAAATAGCATTAGTGGATTGGGAGATCCACATTATTAGTAGTGTGTAATCGGTTAAAAACATTTCATATTTACACTTGGTCTAATTTAGGGAGACGCTCAAATTATAAAACTAATACCCCCCGTCCCAGATTTGTAGTAACATTTTGCCATAAAGGTCCGTCCCACATTTGGAGTAACATTTAGAATTTACCATATTTGCACATAAAATTTTACCCCATTATTCACTAAAATTACACTAAAATGTCATTATCTATATTTAAAATAAATCAAAACAAAAATAAAAAATCAAAAAGTCAAAGAGAGTCAACCAACTCACTTCATTTATTATACACTCCATTTCACTTCATTTATTACACACTTCATCATCTCACTCCACCATCTCATTTCATTAATTACACACTCCACCTCTCACTTCATTAATTACACACTCCACCAATTCCTTAAAACTCGTGCCATAACTAAATGTTAGTAATACTACAAATGTGGGACGGAGGGAGTATATTTTTTAAGGATGGAATGAGTATTTTATTTCACCGTGCTTATAAGGTTTTTTTACTCTCTCGGTGCTTATTAGGTTTATTTTGCTTTGTCTTTGTGGTTATATTAGTACATAAAGTAACAAAATATTAAAGCTGGTCCAAGATTTAAATTCAACAGCAGTGATCAGATATGGAGAGTGGTCCAAAATGGACAATACATAAATGCGACTTTTATAGGAGAAAATGGAGGAAGTTAATTCAATTGTGTCATTTTTAGTAGGGATGTTAATTGGGCTAATCCGCTCGGGTTCGGATCAATCCATTCAGATTGTCGGGCTATTTGGGTGTGGGTTATTTGAGTTGTAAATTTTTTGGGTTATAAATTTTCGGCCATAGTCCTAAATCTCCGTTTTTCGAGCTAACCCAAGGGCTATTCGGGTAAAAATTGATCTCATGTGTTACTACTTTTCTATCCAATCCAATATTCTAACTTATAAAAATAGATTGTCACAAATAGTAAAGTACTCCCTCCGTCCCAAGATAAGTGACTTACTTCTTTTGGGCACGAGATTTAAGGAATTATATTTAAATAAGTTAAAGTGGAAAGAGTAAAGTATGAGAGAGGGAAAAGTAGAGGAGAGAAGAGTGAATAAAGTAGGTGGAGAATAAAGTAAGAGAGATGACTTTTTGCTAAAAATGGAAATAGGTCACTTATAGTGGGAAACCCAAAAAGGAATACAAGTCACTTATCTTGGGACGGAGGGAGTATTATTAGAGTGATCAATAGAATAAAATAATAGTACCTAAAAATTATAGTACTCCTTTTTGCCCTAGTTTAAGTGGAACAATTCTATTTTGGCAAGAGGTTTTATTTAATACTCCCTCCGTCCGCGATTAGGAGTTCCGGTCACTTTTGCGCACCCGTTTTATAAAAATAATAAAAAATAGTTAAAGTGGACAAATGGTCAAGTAAGAGAGATAATAATGTTGACAAGAGTCTTCTCAACATTATTCTCTTTTTTATTTTACCATTTCTCCACTTTAACTATTTTTTATTATTTTTATAAAATAGGTGTGCAAAAGTGACCGGGACTCCTAATCGCGGACGGAGGGAGTATTATTTTATGAGTTAAGTGAAGAAAGTCGGAGAGAGGAAAAAAGTGGAGAGAGAATAACGTTTCTATTTTTTAAAATGTATCATTTAGAATAGGACTCCCAAAAAGAAAAATGATTCAGTAAGAATAGACGGGGAGTAATAATCTTCTTCTTTTTTTCCTTGCACCAGGTCACAACTCTCACAAGGCCACAACGAACGCCTCCTCTCCCATCATCCTCTTCATGTCTCTTAATTTAATTTGCATTATTCATTATTTTATTTTAAACATAAAATACGAAACAATATATATGAAATTACTTCATTAAAAACATAAAAAATTATGAATAATTAAGCTAAAAATTTAAAATATATTTATCTATAGAATATATTAATTAAAGAATTCCATAAGTTTTTATTAATTAAGAAATTAATTAATAAATTATTAATTAAGATAACCAATTTCAGAAACTAAAAAATTAAAGAATTAATTATGAAAATTATTAACACACATTAAAAGAAATAACTATGGACACGAGTCATTTATGGATAATTACAAAAATTATTTCTAAAAATGCATGATTAATGGTAATTAATTGAAATGGAATTACTTCTCTTCCCCAAGCTTCTTTTTCTTTTCTACGGAACACCCCCTTCGGCCTTCCCCCAAACCACCCGTCATGCACGTCGCGGCTTGCCAGTCTTGGTGGCGGATCAAGACCCCGAAAATGGACTAGGCGGAATTTTTATATTTTAAATATTAAATATAATTTAATATTATTTTTAATAATTAAATAAATAATATTTCCTTCATCCCAGCTAAGATGACATATTTCTTGGTTGGCAGGGAATTTTAGAAATTATTGGTTAATGTGTTTAATTAGAGAGGGAAAAGATAAGTGTAAGTATTAAAATAGAGAGAGAAAGAAAGATGAATATTTCAATATGAGTTAGAAAAAGTGGCAGGGTATATATTAATTGGAGAGAGAAAGCTTCCAAGAAAAAGAAATGTATCTCTAATTAGGGACAAACTAAAAAGGAAAACGTGTCATCTTAAATGGGACGAATGAATATTATATCAATGGCGAATCCAGGAATTAAATATCGTGGGGTCGAAACACATAATAAATATTCGACACAGGATTTTATGTAGTTTTGTTTACTGAGTTGAGTGAAGAGCATAAAGTAAGAGAGACAATAAAAGTAGAGTGAGTGATGTTTCTAATTATAGAAATGTGTCATTTACGAAGTGAGTATTTTTTATAATAAAATGTAAGTGGAATGAGTTAGTGTAATATGATGTCTACCTACTATTTATAGTAAAAATGAACCGAGACTCTTAATGGCGGAAGAACTAACAGGATAAACCGGAACTCCTAATGGCGGACGGAGGGAGTACTTCACAAAAATATAGTCTTATTTTTCTTGTTTTGAGTTGTCCACTAAAATTAGTCTTCATCTATTTATAGTAAGTTTTTTCCTATAATAGGATGCTCTCATTTTTCACCAACAATATTCTCCCTCCGTTACATCCACCATAAGTGAGTCACTTTTTTGGGATGTCCCACCATAAGTGAGTCATTTTCATTTTTAGCATAAAGTAATAGAATTTCATCTCTCTTACTTTATTCTCCCACCTATTTTATTTTTTCTTCACTTTTTTTACTTTTCTCTCTCTTCATATATCAATTTCTTAAATTTCGTACCCAAACGAAGTGTATTGCTTATGGGGGGACGAAGGGAGTATCAATTACTCCTTTTCTATATCTCTCTCTTACTTTCTTACTTTATTGAGTGAACTACGCAAATAGTTCCTGAACTTTGCGTTTTGCACGCCAGTAGTCCATTGATTTTAAAAATATCATGGTAGTCCCTGGACTATTGTGTAACCACTTTTTCGTTGTACTTTTTTGCTATTCATCTCGAATGTGATTACACCTATTATATTTTTATAAGTTCAGGGACTATTGGCATGAAAAATGCAAAGTTTAAGTACCATTTACGTAGTTTTGTCTACTTTAATAATTTCGTATGTATCCTCCATCAATTATTTTGGACGAAGATAGTATTCATCTATCTCACGTTAGTTGAGTCACTTCTTTTTTGTACTCGATTTTGAAAAATTATAGTTAGAGTAGAGAGAGTAGAGTAAGAGAGTGAAAAATGTAGGAGTCTTCTCGTTTCTAATCTATTTTATCATCTTATCTCTCTTACTGTATTCTATTTTTCTCTTTCTTACTTTATAATGTCTTTTACTTTATTCTCTTTTTCTCTTTCTTATTTTATTTCGTCTCTTACTTTACTATTAATAATTTAATTCATTAAACACCACTATCTAAATTGTTGTGCCAAAATAAAAACGTCTCGCTTAGACCAGGACGGAGGGAGCATAATATAATTTGTCTTTTTTATTTTGTTAATATATAAAATTAATATTGTACTCCCTCCGTCTCATAAAAGATGTCTACTTTCTTTTTTAGTCTGTCTCATTAAAGATGTCATTTTCATTTGTGAAATATATTCTGTTATTAATATAATATTATATTTTATCTCTCTACTTAACATACAAACAAAACCTCTTAAAATCATATGTTGTCTCACAAGTGTGACATTTTTTATGGGAGTACAATATATGTTAGATTGAGGTGATGGTCTGAATAGGCTCTGTTTTAACGCATACTTATTTAGTAAAATAAAAGAAACAAAAATAATTGAAATATTATTAGTGATGCATAATATCACCTTATTAGAAAAAAAAGTCTAAAATAAAAGGTGAATAATTTTAAGAGAGGTATTGAAATGAAAATGGTTCATATTTGAAGGGACAAATGAATGTAATTAAGAGAGAGAAAAATGTTAGATGGTCTTATGAAGCAAGTGGGGGTATAAGAGCAGCTTCTTGTTCTCTGTCAAGCATGTGCAAAGCAGAGGTGACGGTTTCATGACAAGCACGCTACCATCACATATATGATGTCTGAATAAAGTATGATTCAGCTACGGCAGAGATAAAGAATTCCACTGCAACAACACTCTATAATGCGTTGTACAATGTACCCTAAAGAGTAAGCAAACATATATCTTTTGGAGAGTAAAAGAGAGAACTGCTGATCAAGAATGATTAATTGATGCAATTAGAACAAAAAAAACAAAAAAATTAATTCATGATACATCATCCCATTGTTGAGGACTTGTTGCTAAACGCTACACCGATTCGACAATCTAAGATTACAAGTGGCGTATTACCGGGCGCTTGTGCAGTTGTTCACCAACTAGACGCCGCTGATGACTGCTTCAACATGCACGACGTTGCCTTCTTCCATGATCTTGCCATTGATCTGGGTTCTTGGTCTCTGCAAATAAGACTACTTTTTTAGCTGACTAGGGGAAGGAAACCACTAAATATCGAGGGAGGGAGATGAGAAGCTAAGTCATACCCAGTCGGCAGCATCCCCAGAATTCCCATTCAAGAGTTTCTGATTCTCTTCCTTGGTCTTGTTATCCTTGGTCAGTGGGAGAAACAATGCTGCAGATGCACTCGAACGGTCGGGTAGTTCTGTAGGTATAACATCCGAGTCGGCCTCAAAACATATGAACAATTGAAGGAAGAAAATAGAAAGATCAAGTGAGACTAATGCTGACCTGGCAACTTCTTGTCGAGAAAGAACACAACCAAATTTACAGTGTACCACGCCACGACGACATCAACTGTGTAGTGCTTACGAGATGCCACAATCAACAAACTTTGAATTACGACGGTTAACCATGCTAACTGCTTAACAAAACTGCCAGAATAGATGATAGTGAGCTTCTTCTTTAACCTTCAGAATAGAAAACTAACTTCTACATATTTGAAAAGAAGCAAGATATTACCTTCGAGTACCATACTTATGGTATGTCCGAACAAAGACCAGGGAGAATATCATGTGAGATGAAAATATTAAATCACCACAGCCATAAAGAACCCCACGAGGGACTGCATAACCAAATAAACGAAAAAAATAAGCATAGAATTCTAGACATGACACAGGATGTAGGGCAAAAAGGGGGGATTGTTACCTATTAATAGAGCTTCTAAAACATTGTTTGGGGGAGGCAACGTTGCTAGCTTCGAACCCTACATGATTCAACACAAAAAGAACAAACCCAACATGACTTATATAACCCCCTTATGTAGAAAATGAGAAATCAAGAAAGCAATTTTCTCCATTTATGAACCACGTCAACGTAAACGAGAACCAAGGTTTTTTTTTAATTACCTCTCGACAATGATAATTTGGACCAGGCAGTTGAGTGGAGTAGAAAGTTATGATCCGAAGAAACTGACATGCCTGCAAATGTGGATGTGAATTATATTTAACAATACATACTTGTTAGATTTTTCAATGAACTTAAAATAAGGCAAATGCTGTCAATGAGTAGCCAGGATCATTCAACCCCCCCACCCTGAACGAAAGAGAAAACAACCACATACCTCTCTCTCAGCTTAAAGCCCACAACTTTATAGTATACGACTACTAGTAGTGCTAAAAAGACTTGCTAGATTGCACTTACGACTAAAAATGCAAGGACCCTGCACCATATCAGGACTGTGTATATCTTCTTGGTCTTCAATATGAAAGGATGGAAAGTCCACTGCATGTAGCATAAAAAGCATTTTAAAGTTAAAACCTAGTTGCCATCTTATAAACGAACAATTGAACAGAAGAAAACTCACCAAGACAAAAGAAAGAAAAATGAAGGAGAACACTGTTTCGCTAATGTAAGCTCTTTCTTGACCAAGTTCCTACAGTTCAGAAAAGATTAGACCATAAGCAAGAGTCTCTATAGCATAACAAGGCATATCACTATTAAGTTATTAACATTTGATAACAAAGTAAATGAACAATTCATTATTACCGGAAGAAGAAAGAAGCCAACATCCTGAAGTGTTGGTCCCGGCCGATGAAAATAATGAACCCCTCGTGCTGCTACCCCGTGGATGTACTGTATAACAGTGAACATCACAGGTAAAATATATAAGTCCCACTGTCTTGTAACATCAGTTAATGAAGCAACGAAGCAACGACATTGTTAATACTACTACATAAACTACAACGTAGATAGACTTTCCAAATATATATAAATAAATCAAGATGCAACTATGAACTATATCATTCAAAGGGTCATGATCTTTCCATTGTAGCTACAAACCAAAGATTGCCAAATACTAGCATTCAACCTCTTTGAGCAGCATATCAGAGATCTACAAAAGCATATGTATAACTAATACTGAGACAAAGAAGAGGGAGTAAAAGCTTCTTACAAGGATAATTTTTTTATTTTATTTTTTATCAAAATTGACCTTTGAAACAACTTCTAAAAAGCATGGAGTTTCATTTTCCTTTAGTCATCAATCAGCCTAATCGAACTGCCATTTTTATATGTAAAGACTCATGATGAGGGACGGAATCAACAAAATTTATTTGCACCCATTTTTCCAAACAACATAATAAGAAATCAGTGAAGCATTAACCTGACAAACGATGCCGCCTAAAATGTATTTCCAATTTTCAGCAAGGAGGTTGAGCTCTGTTGCAATCTCCGCACCAAATCTCTTCCATAACTTCAAAAAAACAAGAGCAAAATCAATACAAGCAGCAACAAGAAGCCTAATAAGAATTTGCTTGAAAAGCAAGTATGAGCAAACGAGAGAGAGGGAGGCGAACCTTTGAAGCCTCGCGACCAATGTAAAACGACATCTTCTCTGATTCTGTGAGAAACACGAGTGCCATATTACACCACAAGCATCCTTAACAAGAATCACTTTTCCCCACCAAAATTCAATCAAGAATTAAACTTGTCCAGACAACAAGATCTAAAATACACCCAATTCAAAAACCCAAGTTTTCAAATCGACTGTTTCCAAAGGTAGTGGCCGATTGCAGCAATTACAGTGACAAAAGGAAATGATTGATTGAAACCAAAAGGATGCTCTTTTCCCCCTCTCTCTCTGCAGAAAAAGAAAAAGAAAATTGATCCCTCTCTCTCTCTCTCTCTCCTCGTAGTTCTCTCTCTTTGAATTAAACAAGTTAACTTGGTTTCGAATTGTCTGCTATAAACGCGAGTAGAACACGGAGAGTCAGTTGTGAAGGGAGGGGGAAGGAAGCTGCACAATGTGGGCCAAATACTATTCAATTTTGAAATAGATATATGTTCAAATTCAATTTCTTCTTTACACCAAATTATTTTATTTTTGAAATTTTGGGGGTGGAAATAGATTAGGCAGCTAAGCATACATTAATTACACTTGCCAATTAGTTAAAGAGGAAGATGATTTTACTTCAAAAGCAGCTAATCCTTGCGTGGTTAACAACCTGTCAACTAATGCATCATCACTGGAATTTTGCTTTTCCTTTCCAGCAATGCGATTAAGATTTTATAGAAATGTATTATTTCCACAAATTATCAACTTCAAAAAGGGGAAATTGTTAAAGAAGCATAGAAACATTACAATATTCACATTAACTTATCACCAAAAACTTGTTTCTTAAAATTTGAAGGGCCAAGATCGGTTAATTGATACTCTTTCCGTCTTATTTGAGAATTGGGATGTTCATTTAGTTTGTCTCAATATCTATGTTCTATATTTGAAAATAAATCTCTATCTTCTTTTTTTCGATTAAAATATTCAATTTTTTTGTATACTTACTCGACTTAAAAACTCTTTCTAAAATCTCGTGTCACTCAAGAATATGGACATTTTTGAGTGGGACGGAGAGATTATTACATAATTGTACAATTAATGTTCAAATTTATTTATAAAATCATTTGATATCATATTTATTGCATAGCTTCAAATTCCTGATTTCTTTACTTCTAATTTCTTTCTAGTTTTCGATTTGTAAAGTGCATGTGACGAGTTCATATACTATGAAAAATGGATATTATGTGTCAAATTTTATTACTCTCCTGCATTTCTTGTTAATTGAAACACATTTTTTATATATAAAGATTAAGAATAATGTGTTAAGTAAATGAAGAATATAAAGTAAGTGAGATGAACAGAAAATAAAGTAAAAGATAATGAAATTTTTTGCCAAAAATAAAAATGATTCAGTTATATTTTTCTAAAATAGAAAAATATCTCAATTAACATTTAACGGATCAAATGTACTCTTTAAATTTTAAATTTTGTGAAGACTCCAAATGTCGCAAGTCATGAAATGAAGGCCTCAAATGTTGCAAGTCATGTGGAGTAGTATATGGAATAGTATTTTCTTATTGTAACATTGTTTAACATGCCTACACAAGCTAAAAGGAATTTACAATATTAATTTAAAAAGTTTATAAAGAAAAGTGTAGGGAAAAAATGGTAGTAATATGTACATGTACCTTATATTTTTATATGTTGATTTTATAATAAAAGATAAAAATAAGTTAGTAGAATATATAATTTATTTACTATTTATAGCAAGAATTGGAATTTTTAAATATAAATACACTGAAATGACGATCCGAACTCTAATTGCGGAAGGAAAGTAACAACTTATTTTATTGCACAAAATAATGATATGCAACATATGGAGTAATTAACATCACTCACATAAAATCATACATTACTAATTTACTTTATAATATGAAGATAGATTTGTGTTAAAATGACAACACCTCTTAAAGTGATACCGTGACACCACATATCTAGTAATATTATAAACGCTACATAGCGATCTATAGATTATTGTATAGCGTGTTGGATATTGTATTTTCAACAATTGAAAAAAGATTTGTTTCTGTTTTCCATGAAAAAAAAGTCCCATTAGTTTCGTAAATAATTATATATTACAATATTATTTTATCCCAGCAGGTTCGATAGATATTGTTATTAATTACTATTATACTCTATACATCTGTAATATCCAGGTGGCATCTTCATGTTCTCGGGTATATATAAATTTAAATTTATTTAATTAAGTGGCTACAATTTTAATAATGAATTCTTTTTGTGTCATAGTCAATCCCTGCGTGGATACTTATTTAGTTATTTTCAAACTTGAAAAGTCTAGGCGTCAACCGTTGCCCACTTTGACCGGTCTATTATCATTTTCACCCTACAAATTTTCTAGAAGCATTTGTGGCCGAATCTACTATATTCATATTTCTAACATTATTATTTTTATAACTAGTATTCACTTAATGGAATTTTCTTCAGCAATGATATTTTATTTTGATTTAATGATAGTTACAATTTGCCAATTTAATATATCTTTATTTCTTTACATCCGAATATATTCGTATTGCACTAACCTGAAAAAAAAAAAGAAGAAATTTGACTTAGAAATAATAGTACTTATATTATTGAGCATGATGCCTAATTAACGCTGAACATTAATTAATTTAAACGTAGTCACATGATGTTTGCTGCACCATAATCGCACTTTTCACGCACCCAAAAGGATAAACAAAATTAATTTCAAAATAATAGTACTCCTTGACTTTTCAATGTCTGCACATAATTGAATCAATCAAATTCGGATAATACTTGTGAAACTGTACCCAAAAAAAAATTAAATAAATAAATAAAGGGATGAAATATAATTCGATAATAAGTAATAGTATAATCCATGTTGACGCCAAGGTTAATTTCTACAACATAAAAAGGAAGAAAAATACTCTCATCCCACAAGAATATGTAATTTTTTTAAAATTTATCTCACGACAATATGCACATTCTAGTTTTAGAAACTTTTTTTATAATAAGATGAGATCCATTCTCCACTAATAATACTTTAATTATTTTTTTTCTTTTTATTCCCCTCTTATTTTATCAATTTTGTATTAAAATTTATGTTAAATTTAAAATACATATTCTTTTAGGATGAAGAGAGTATGTTGGATATAGTGATGCGTTGAATAGAAGCCATAATTCATACGTCATTTTCACATATCATTACCTCAAAGAGGAAACTGCAATTAGCCAATTTCATGAAATATAGTTCGAAAATGAGGAATTAAAAATAACATTTTGTGAATTTTAATATTTAATTAATTATCAACGAAATTGAATGCAAGACAACTCGTCTCGGCTAAGATGACATAATTGTTAGTCGGCACGAAATCTTAGGAATTGTTTAGTTAATGTGGTTAATTGGAGAGAGAAAAAATGAATGTAAGTATTAAATGAGTAAGTGTAAGTATTAAATGAGTGAGAAAGAAAATTGAATATTTAATTGTATAGAGAAAAAAATGATGGTGTGTATTTACTGGAGATAAAATCTTATAATCTTGGCGAGGCAAACTCAAAGTAAAGTGGATCATTTTAGTTAGGAAGTTAGGAAGGAGGAAGTAGTATAATATTAGTTTGAAAAAAATAAAAATCCACAATTCATGCTTATTGAGTGGATTAAAATAATATATAGATAGCATTAGTAGTGATGTCATGTCACTTATATATGTAGATCGCAATGCCAATCGAGGTGCGTATATGTTGAAGTGGTGCTTCTTAGAAAGGGGAGACCTGACTACAAACACCAAAACTAAGGAATGACTAGTCAACATTAATGAATATATTATTTTTATTTCTTATTTCCGACTATTATCTTACGTCTTCAACAAAACGCGTTTGAACTAGAAGGATCAAAATAAATCAAAGTAGTAAAACCACAAGACAGATATGTCGCATTAGGTTTTTCTAATACTATGATTTATCTATCTCTTAAGTCTTAAGTATGATTTGGCACATACATTGTGCTCCTATTAAACGGTTGACGTAAATGCAACCCTCTAAAACCCATTATTTTGTTTTATTTTTCTAATCGATAAATTGGACAGTTTGAAATTGATGTGTAATGGACAAAACAAATCGAAAGAGTAACGTGCAAAGTACATAGTGATATGATGAATATTCCTGCACATTTCTGGAAAATTGAGAAATAATTCACGGTTATTTGGTGTCAACTTTATGGCTCAGTTAAAGGTTTCGAGCTTTCTTGAATTGTCATTTTAGAGTATTTACATTTGTTATAAAGTTGAAAAAAATCCCAAGGCGTGCCTGTCAAATATCATACCATTGCTGAATGTCATTAACCTAATGGCCCACCGAATATTCCGGCTTTCAGATAAATTCCAACTGCTTGAATTTTTCATTTAACTGAAACAATACTAAAATTATGGAGATATGTAATGCTTATATTTGTATATTATGTAGAGACTATTTAGCAGATGATTTGCATCAAGGTCAATCTACCACTTTAGAAATCTAGTTTGCAAAAATAAATAGGAATGTGAGTTGAAATTCATAGATTGTTCTAAATAGTACTCCCTCCGTCCGCGAATAGGAGTTCCGTTTTTTCATTTTAGTCCGTCCGTGAATAAGAGTCCCGGTTTACTTTTACCATAAATGGTAATAGGGTCCTACCTTCACCTAACTCATTCCACTCACATTTCATTTAAAACCAATATTATATACAAGGAGGACCCCTATTCCACTAACTTTTTTGCACCCACTTTTCTTAACATTTCTTAAAACTCGTGCCGCTAAGGAATGAGACTCCTAATGGCGGACGGAGGGAGTAGTACAATAATTTTATATACACGAAGTTAAAAATCTAAAGTCCAAAAAAATCACAATCCTAGTGACACAAATCCGAATCGCTTGTAATTTGATAGGAATCCCCGAAATTAACCCGAGTCCCCGTAGAATAGGACTGAAATGAGTTAATTCACATTATATTATTACTTTTTCTAAATTTTAAAGGTTAGTAAAATATTATTCTCCCATTCAATAAAATTTGTCACCTTGACTCGGCATGAATTTTAAGAAATGTAATGGAAAGTGGGTTGAAAAAATTAATGAAATGTAAGTACTACTTTTATATACTACTGTTAGTTTTATTTTGAGTAGGAATGAGTTAGTGAAATATAAGATCCGCTGCCACAAATGATAAAAGTAAAATATAACAAACTTTGTGGAACATGCGTTAATGAAAATAAGTGACAAACTTATATTTGAGTCATTATTTGAAAGTTGTATTCATTATGTTGATGTCCCAAACTCTTGGATTAGTTCAAACCCGAAAAATTAAGGTTAAAATTAAGAATTTATAATCCAATTTTTTTTCAACCTGAATACACCATTCCTAAATAGCAGTGGCGTATCCAGGATTTTTGAATTGGGGGTGCGATAAATTATCACAACAATATAGAACTTCAAAATCCGAAAGATCAATTTTCTTCTCCTTATTTTGATGTTGAACAAAATCTTTGTTTTTAATTTTTTTCTTAAGAAAGTTCATCATATATAATAAATAGATTGATGAAAAATTTATTTTAAATTTTGCAGAATGTATTTTTTAATTAAAAATCATCTTTTAACTTATTTTAGGCAAAAACTTCAATTACTTAAAAAAAAAGAAGACATAATGCATCCTTACCATTTTCTATATAATTTATTTCTCATGTTTTACGTCAAATGTATGTTTCATATTTTATGTATGATCATAAATGAGCATTGAGGAAAAGTTAGATTTTAAAATATATATTCTTTAGCATGAAGTAAAAATTAAAGAAAACAAAGCCATAAGAGAGCTACAAATGAGTGTAAGAAAAAAAAGTATACTATACTACTATAAAAGAAGTGTGCAGAAAACAAAAATCAAGTGATTAAAATATGAGAATTGATTTAAATCTAATGATATTAAACAAAGAGTAATAACTAAAACATAAGGTCAAAGAGTTAAGAGTAATAATTAAAACATAGAGTATTGTAACTATGTAAGAGAGTAACAAAGAAACAACACAGATGGCAAGCAAAATATGGGCGATGGGAATCGAACCCACGCACTCAGCCATAACTTTGAAGACTCCAACCGTTGCACTGAAGGTGCAGGTTTTCGATCGGGTGTGTTAAATGCAAGTGAGTATCCAACTGATTAGGATAAGATTTCCAACCTAGCTGAGCCGTTGGCACGCCAACAGGAACATGGTATCAAATAAATTTCCTCAACCCACTTCTACTGGTTAGTATAGTGGAGGTAAGGGTCGAATCCCACGAGGATGGACACATTCGGATAACTGTGGTGATATTCCTGGGTGGTTTGGTTAGCTACCATGCGTTGGGGTTGAGATTCTACCTAGACGGGAAATAAAGGTGGTACTCTACTGACTAGTAGGCGTGAAAATGACAGACATGTGGTTGTGTTCGAGGAAATAGGGGACAAGGTATCTCAGAGGCATGTGAAAAGTAGACAGTTACTAAATGAGGAAACTTAGACAACAGGGCATATCTGGTGGCTGGGTGGCTTTCTAACAGGTTTGGATGGTAGTACTGAAAAGTTAAAGACAAAGGCAAAAAGTATCCTTAAAGTAAAAGTGGACCAAACAAAAGTAGATTGTAATGTTTTCTTCTTCAACAAGTATTAACAGAAAACAATATGAACACAAACTTCGTAACTAAACTCAGATTCATTAATTAAAATGCTCAACTTAAGATGAACAGCTGAAACTGCAGATTACTTCTACTGACTAACATGCAAGGTAACAGCGCAGAACAGGAAACTCATGCACGAAAACTTAAACTGAAACATAACTACAAATTTCGATCAACAACTTCAGATCTAGCCTACTCGAATGAAAACTCATGCGAACACTTAGAAATTAAAAGCGATAACTAAATCTAACTTTCCTAGGCAGAACGAAGCAAATTCAAACCAAAGAGACATACAAAATAGAAACTTCATAACTTAAACGTTTGAAATCAAGTAAGGCTTATTAGTGCACTTTCATTACTAACTCGTGGAACACCTTGAATTCAAGCCCTCACATGTGGCAAACTTCCAAAGATGGGAAGTGTTCTCTCACTCTCAAAGTGTATAAGGGTAATGTGTACATAAGCACTCAAATCATACATCATGCAAAGTTTACCATAGGCTTGCTCAAAGTCTACTCCCTCCTCTACTAAATGTGATTAAGCTTCAAAAGTCCGAAAGGTCTTTGTCTTTGGTTATAATGTAGGCTCTTTGGTAGGTGAGGAATATTTGGCTAAAAAGTGACTAGAAATAAAAATATCCCAAGTAGAGTAAAGATAACTCCACTTTTCTAAACCCAAGGCACTTTTAACACTTCATTTATCTCCTTCAACTCACTTTCCAATCCTTTGATTTTCTTTCTATATTTTTTTCAACCTTTCACATTTTTTTTTCTTTTTCTTTTTTTTCTTTCTTACACATCCTTTTTTTTTTTCTAAGACCAAGCACATGTTTGCATTCTTTCTCAATTTCACAACTTGTACTTTCTTTACATTAAGCACACTACTTTTATACTTTCCCCTTATCTCTCCAATTCCTTTACAAATAAGATAGCAAAAACTAACTAACCCAAGGAATTGTCCCCATTATTTTGGCTTCCAAAGAAAAGGCTTAAAGGCTCAAACTTGGCTCCAAAGGGAAAAAATTTTGAATTTTTGAGAGGGTCAAAATTTTGGATAAAAGTAGGCTAGAAAAGATGGCCAATCATCCTCCTAAATCAACTTAAACACTATGTAAACTTAGGCAAGACTAGGAGCAAGTTCTAGAAACAAATACATGAATGCAGATAAATCACACAAGAATGAAATAATAGGCTCAAATCCGCACAAGGTATAAGCATGATTCAAGGCGAACAAGCAATTCACTAATTATGCACCTTTTCACCAAAACCATCAAATCAAAATGTTAACAGGTTTAGGGGGCGAAAAAGGGCATACGCCCTCATTGGGGGCCTCGGCCCGGCCATCCTTTGAAGCTTTTCAATTTGTTGCGGTGATGCCGTTTTTACCCGTTGTGCTCCCAAAATTGTTTTTCCCGCCGGGAAATCCCCGACCCGTCCATCCGGGGGTTTGGCCCTTTCCCTTTTTCCCCCCGAGTGTCCCAAGTGTTGGACATGTTTTGCAAAAGGAGTGGATATCTCCGTTGGGGGGGGTGTTTCTTGAAACTCCTCATGGGTTGGCCCTTTCCCACGTCGGGGTTTGCCGGCCCGGGGCGATGTCCCTCTATTTGTTCCTCCTCTTCTTCCTCTTCCGGGTTGGGGTGGTGGAGGCGGGGCCCCATCTCTTGGGGGTGCGAGTCTTTCCTGGTTATGGTCAATACCTGGGCGGAGCCCCGCCCCAAAAAGGGGGAGGGGCCCGGGATATTCCTCTTCCTAAACTCCCCATTGACGGGGGGGCCCCGGGTCTCCCGGGGCGCCGGGGGGTCGAGCTTCCCAAATTTCGTTTGCCCCAAACGTTGCCTTAGTCAATTGCGGGAAAGGGGAAGGGGGAAATGATCCCCGCCACTTTTACGAAATATCCTTGCCCCCAAAAATCGGCCTCAAAAGCCCCACCCAAAAACACCCCTAAGTGATGAAGCGCTCCCCCCCATCTTGTCAAACTCCGGGAACCCCCAAATGTTCGGGGTTTCCGTAATCTAACCACCACAACATATGGCCCTTTTCCCTTCGTGATTCGATCCACATAGATAGTAAAGAGGGTTCCATAGTCGAATCCCTTCTTGTTTAGGAGGCACCAAATCACATTAAATCCGTTTGGGAAACACCCCCGTGACCCTAGCAAACATCAATTGGGTCATAGCTCGGTGGAGATATCGCAAAAAAGGGTGCGAATTTAGGAAGACTCGACCCGGGGATGCTTGTGCTCATTCCAGCACCCCCCCTCATCAAAATCATAATCATTGGGGGCCGGCACATTTCTCACAAAACACGTCAAAATACCAAAATAGACAAAATATGTAAATAATGGCCGTGTAGAGTGACTTTGACATAAAAAGTGGACCAAATAATGGCCTTTAAACAGTGCAAAATCCGAGCGTATCAGTCATCCTAGTTGATCATCTTTTTAGCTCCAGGATCAACCTGAGGGTCGACACTAGAGACAAGGCTGGAACCCTCTGTTGTGTTTGATGAGGGTTCGACAACCATTACTTGATTGTCGGAAAGATGAATCTGTTCGTTTTGTTCATCCAAGGACATGGGTGGATATTTTGCTACAAGAGCCATGAAAACAGAACTTGAGAGATGATCACTAACATTTTGAGTTAGAAAAACACCAACAATAGAGTCAACAATTGATCCTTTCCATGGTGAAAATTTCCTATTTCCTTGAACCACATGCATACGTTCTTAAAACACATTCAATCTATCAAGAAATAACCCCGCTTCATATTATCCGCATCTTGTCCAAGTGCTTCTGCGTCAGCATCTTCGTTCCAGTCGTCTCTAGTCAATAGCTCCCACGCGACCGTGGTCTCCTTATCAAAATCTATTACTGGCTTCCGATACTTGGAAACGACAAGTGCACCACTACGGTTAGGATCATGCACCATGAGTTGTTTGCAAGTGTCATCCTCGATGCGCCGGGCATGCATCCTTGCCATCGTAAAATCCACTAGAGCGTCTCTAACCGCCTCATCTTGCATTAACAAGAAATTCTCTTGTTAGTTTTCAGTGTTACCACTTGTGCTCGTCCCGTTGCAAGGGATCGTGTCATCCATAGTATGTTTTGAAGCAGTCAGCGACAACTCACAGCTCCATCCGATCACGTTGTTTAGTACTGCATGCGACACTCTTCGTCCCATCATCGTTCTCTTCTTCTTGCATATATTTAGCGAATTATCTGCCAAATATTGACGCTTCAACTCCTTCTCCTCTTTGTTCATGATGCTACGTTGTTTGTTGAAATCCAACTTCTCTTCACTTTTCTGGTGGGCTTTGGGGCCGGAGGTTTGGGAGTGGTGGGCTTGACTAGCTTCCTTGGACCAACCATTTACGGCTTGTGCCTAATAATTTTCTTCCTCTGCTTCTTCTTCTAATCTACACGTGTGCATGTCCTCTTGAGAATATCTATTAAACTCTCTGATTGCCCACATTTTGCTGCATTCTACACAGATGATACGCTCGGATTTTGCACTGTTTTAAGACCCTTATTTGGTCTGTTTTTAATGTCAAAGTTGCATTACATGTCCATTATTAGCATATTTAATCTATTTTGGTATTTTGACATGTTTTGTGAGAAATGTGCATATTTGAGCCTAAAAAGGGAGTTAAAACGCGAAGTAGGAAATCTGGAGAGCTTCAAGTGGTGTCCGGCGACCGCCGGCGCTTAGCGGAGACAAAGATACGCCCGGCGACCGCCGGGAAGTGCGTGGCGACCGCCAAAAGGAGTCAGAAGCTTCTGGACAACGCGCGGCGACCGCCGGCCAAGGTGCGGCGGCCCGCCACAGAAACGCAGCGCATGACAGCTGTATTCAAACTCAATTTTCCTGCGATCCCGAAGTCTAATCAGGGATTTATACACACCATTACCTTCTTCCTGAATAGAGCTTTAATATGGTACAAGAATAACCTCAATCGGAATTCTGTGGAGAGAGTTATGGCCGTTCTACCAATGTCGCGCAAAGCTGGCAGCTGCAGTCTAGGCGGAAATTTAAAGAAGGAAAGAAGATATTACCTTGTGAAGCCAAATCTTTTCCTTCTATTATGGGGAACAAAAATTACATCTTTCCTAATGCTTGGAGGAAACTTATTACCAAATTTAAATCCTTCTCAAGCCTATATATACCCCATAACCTCATTCATAGAATTCAACCCTTCCATAGCCCCCAAAAGGGAAGTTTCCAAAACTCCTCCAACCCTAATTCTAGAGCTTCTTTTTGCAAAATAATTAACAGAGATCAAAAGCTAGATTACTTCAATTGTGCAAGGAGTTGAAGAAGAATTTCAAGAACATCAAGAACGACAAGGATTCAACCTACGGGTTTTATTTGCTTTAGTTTTATGTTCAAATTGTCTTCCCTTCAATCTATGTGTTTAGCTTATTCCATTATGTGTAACTAAACTCATAGGATTCTAGGGATGTGTTAGTAACGACTTTGGTTATACAATTCCAGTTTTCTATTCAATGTCCGTTTTTTTTTACTTTGTTTCTTCCATAGTAATTCGGATGCTGCATGATTGAGTGACACAATCTTGTATGATTTAATACAACTTGCTTCATAACTGTGAGAGAGTTCTAGCGAGTTAGGTTCACTTAGTAGACACTACAGTTAGCTTCTCTTAAACGACACGGTTAATTGAGAGTGAGGACTTTTCAAGGGTCTTAGGAGCTTTTTGGAGTTACGTGTTAGGATTGACAACCCTAATCTTGTAATCAACGTTTGTATCGCATGAGCATAAGCTAGGTGACTCGTCCTATCAAAGTAATAACTGTGCTAGGGTATTTTAGTTTGGAATTTGTATAACCATAACTGTGAACGCACATCCCTAGAATTCCCTTATCTCTATATTTTATCTCGTGATTTATTTGCATCTAGTTGTTATTTGCCTTCCATTGTTTTCAAAATTTTTTCAAAACCTTCCATTCTTCCAGATAGTAATTGAGTCTTAGTAGAAGATAGACAGTCCGTGTTTGCCTTCCCCGTGTTCGTTATCTCGGTACTGACCTTTAGCTATACTATTCCTACTCTGTATACTTGCAGATATTTATAGTGCTAAAAAATAGTGCATCAACAGAGCGTCCACCTTCTGCTCGAATCTGAGGTGTAGGTGGCACCCAAGCTACGACTTTTTCCTCGATTGTTCCATCACAGTTTAATTTATCTATATCAAAAGTCTTGTCTCTGCCTATGCTGTCTTCCTCCAGCTGCGAGCACTTGCTACGTTCTGGACTGTTATCCGGGACGTGCATTTCAGATCCAACTACACATTCTGCGTCGAGAATCTCATGAGCTCCAACAACTAATTCTACATCAAAACCCCCTAAAACTACTCATTCTACAAGTTTCTCTTCAAAACTCTTCTCACTTTCTTCTAGAACTGTCTCAATAATCTTATTTGTCCTCCTTTTTCCTTTTGCTTTGGCGCTTTTCCTGGTGCTTTCTTGCGACGATTTGAAGCTGGTGTTTTCTTGCGACGATTTTAAGCTGATTTGGTTTGAGGTGTCGTTGGGATCCAATCATCATCCTTTGATTTTTCCATCTCCGTGACGGTAAAAAAAAAGATTAAATTGGAGAATGTTAATCAGCCGCTCTCAACGTAGAGATAGATTATGGTATTTGCGAAATCACAGATTCGTTTAGGTTGTAGATTTTAGTATATCTCGACCCTACTAATCGAGGTTTTTACCACAATGGCTGTAATCTTGTTATTAGGTACAAATGTAAGCATTTGGTTGTTTACCTGACCTGGATCAACGCCACAGAGGACACATTCCCTTAAATCAAATTCACCATTATCCATCTGTTCTCTCATATGATAAAAGTTTGAAATATTAATTTGACCAATTATAATAGATCCAAGGCTATAATTTTTACTCTTGGACCCATGACCAATCTAGTTCATGTTCATTTACTTAATCTGATTAAAGAAATAGAGCAAGTGATATGACCACTAGTGTCAAGCATAATGAGTCACTTCTACGATGTGAGACATGAATCAATTAGGGTCAGAGATGGAGAGAGAAGACACGCCGAGAAGGCAACATAACTCGATGGAAGTCCGAGAGTGAGAGCGATGGGAAAGGCTTAGATTTGAGGACAAATCCTTCAAAAGAAGGGAATGATGTGAATTCGAGTGTTCAACATCATATAATACAATGTTATAGGGGGTTATGGGTTGATTGGGGTCCGAGAAGAGGGCGAAGGCATGACAATGAGTGTGATTCAAATAGCAATCCAAATGATGTCCAAATTATATTCTAAAGCCACCATTGACTTCATCTTCGAAAGAGCTGCATGAGTACCATGAACGTCTTCATCGGAGTCCGAATGGACAAATATGGCCGTTTTGTGGAGACTGTGCGATGCAGTGCAAACCCAGCGACCTGCCAGAATTGCAAGTGAACTAGAGACTTTTTGACGTGTCGTTGGATGCACACTCAGCAAATCGCAGAAAATGCCGGGAAACAGAGACTTTCCAACGATTCGATGGATGCACACTCAACGACTCGTTGGCTTTGACAGACTCAGATCTTAGACTATTTTTCCAACTTATTGCTTTTCATGTTATGTTTTGGGCTAGTATAAACAGACCCCTTGTGTTTTTTATCACCTGCTTTATTGAATGTTGAATATAAAAAACTCATTTGATAGCATCTCCTTGAGAGATTTTTATTTAATTATTAATTAGGTTGCCAAGTATAATCAACCAAGTAATGATAATCAAGCATCTGAAGCAAGGATCTAGGTCTTAGGCAACACACACAAGCTATATGGTCAAAGGGTTGGCAGCAGAAGCATACATAAATCGATTACATAATAATCCTGAACTATTTAGCAGATTATTTAGATAAATTCTATTCGCGCAATTATCACATGTATCATGCTCACAACTTGAATCCATACATGGTTTAGCATAATTGAAATCCTAAAACATGTTCATACGGAGTTAGGCAATTTACCTTTCTGATTCTCCAAAGAATCGAAGATGGCCCGCGCCTTCTCCACGTGAAGATCTTGATTATTAGACCACAGATCTTCTGACTGGTTCCCGGACAGTACGTTGATATCAGTGTGGGATGATCTCACCAAAGTACAAGGACTCGAATAATGGAGGACAGAAAAACTGCTCACGGAGGGAGCTGAAGGACGAAAATTTCGTCCTCTTCTACTGCTAGAGGGGGATGAATTTTTATTCACTAAAATTGTGTGTATTCTGTCTCCTTTATTCTCCTATTTATATTAAGTCACATATTGGGCCCAGTCAGGGATCTATGGAAGACTTTGGATATGGGCTCCCCCAATTAGCTTTTCTCTAATTAAATTGAACCCACAATTTAATACAAGCTTATATTGGAATATTACGAACAACCACTACAGAAGTAATATTGCACTCCCCATCCTAATTCGAGATTACAAGTAATTCGGGTTTCCAATATTTATTATTATTTATTTCCCGCACTTAAGATAAAAACGTTCATTAATTAATTAGTGTCTGCTATGAACTTAATTAATTAACATATTTACTCCAATAGTGGACTCAGCAAGAAACACTTATTTATTATTCATAGAGTAATCAAACTCCAACTAGCTAGGTTACGAATAATAAAGTCCTCGTTTCGAGCTCCTCTTGTCAACGTTATCAAACGAGACTCAGCTCACGTACGATTCAATATAATAGCAATCCTAGCACCTCTAGATATTAATCTACACTACCCAATATGCCAGGATTCTTGGGTTATGAAAAACCCGCACCTATTGGCAAGTCAAAGTAGTACTCAATCAATACCGTATGCTCAATGCTAACGTACATTGATTAAGAAACAAATTATCAAGACCTCTTCTTTCAGTAGATAGCATAAAGACTCGTCTTGCTGTTAGATCCAATTCAATGTTATACCACACCAACGTCATCTTATTTCATTAAGGATTATTCTAGATTTTATTTCGATAAAATCAAATCCTACAATTCAAGATAACGTCGATTTAGGATTATCATTATTTAAATCGTACTAGGATATTACTAGATAGAAATAAATCCATCATAATCCATAAGATAAAAATAAAATCCTATCAACCAAGATTTATACAAATCTTAATTCTATTTAGAATAGACATCTAAAATATATCAAATATTACTTAGGATTTCTTAGATAAATGAATTTATCTAAATCCAATTAAATAAGGATTTTCTTATATATCATTAACATCCGAATCTATCTAGGACATAAATCCAAAAGATAAGGATAACTTGGATTAATACTTATTTTAATCCATCTAAGATTTGTCTAAATAGAATTAAATCTATTCAAATCCATAGGATAAAATAAATTAATATAAATGTTTATCCTAATTCATCTAGGATTTATCTTGGAATAAATCCATATAAATCCATAGAATACGATAATATTATATTATAATTATTCAAATGTATCCAAGATTTATCTAGGAACAAATCCATATAAATCTATAAGATAAGAATAAAGTATTATATTATCACTATCCAAATCCATCTAGAATTTATCTATGAATAAATTCATATAAATTCATAGGATAAGAATAAAATAATATGATCATTATCTAAATCCAACTAAGATTCATCTATTAATAAATCCACATATTTCTATAGGATATAGATAAAAACTTAGATTATTATTTTCCAAATATAACTAGGATTCATCTAGGAATTAAATCCATATAAATCCATTTAAATAAGGAAAGAATCTAATTAATCCATGATTTAATTCATAATTAAATCTCACATAATATATAAAATCCACAAAAATATATTCAAATCTTATTTCCATATTTATCTTGAATTATTTCCAAAATTGAATCCAAGGATTTGGAAATCCTAATCAAATTTGGAAAGTGGAGTCATGGAACGAGGCAAAGCGTCGTCGCGCGTAGGAAGAAAACCAATTCCATCCACTATTGGGGCTGCTCACGGAGGAACGCCGCTGCA
The DNA here is from genome assembly GCF_023119035.1 of Salvia hispanica. Lineage (NCBI taxonomy): Eukaryota > Viridiplantae > Streptophyta > Magnoliopsida > Lamiales > Lamiaceae > Salvia > Salvia hispanica. Next base: position 5,580,982 of record NC_062966.1, on the reverse strand, counting down.
GTCCGACGTCGATGCTGCTGCATCGTCACAGACGCTGCTGCTACATCGTCGTTGCTGCTCCCGCGTCGCCTCCGACACCCCGCTCGGTACCGCAGCGTCGTTGTCGTTGCTGCTCTTGCACCGATCATGCCTCTGTCGGACTCCCACTGAAAAACGCTGCAGCGCTGTCGTTGCATCACGAGTCCGGGAATCTGCCGACGGGCTCCCACTCAAGCTGACGGCGCTGCTGCGTCTCCGTAGCCACCGGCGCTGCTCATGGCAGACTGCCGTCCTTGGCCACCGGACTGCAATTTCTCTTGTTGTAAAGGTTTCGGATGCAGCGATACCAAGATTTCAATTCAGGTAATTAATTCCACCGACAAGAGAAATCAAATAAGATATAGGCGCATGAATTGATTCCATGAAATCACTATATGTCATGTTCACACGCAGCAGACGCAAGAAGGATGAACAAAACAAGACATACACATCATAACAACATACGCATAGAGTTATCCCAAATTTGATCAAATTGGGCAGATCGTGCATCTTCCTATCGACGTTGAGACTTGCGCATTCGGCGACGTGCAGCTCCAGCGCAAGCGCCAGCTGCACGTCCTTACCGTTCGTGCTCTCGTCGTTGATGATTCACGACTCATGCATTTAAGCAATTCACATAACATGAAATTAATCCACATTATCAGAGCCAAAAATTGGCTCTGATACCAATTAATTGGGTTAGGAGCCCCTTGCACAGCGGAAGACTTGTACAAAACAAATAAATTAGACATGGATCTATTTGACCGATTATGCGATTAATCAACTCACATGTTAAACAGATAATTTCATGCTAGAACCCAAATAATTCATGCTTAGAAAATATAAATCCTAAACATGATTTCTACGGTTTAGGGTTACCGATTTAGATTCTCCAAAGAATCGACGATTGCTCGCGCCTTCTCCACGATGATCTTCAATACTAGACCACAGATCTTCTAACTGGTTCCCGAACTGTATTCCGACATCAGTGTGGGCTGATCTTATCGAAACACTAGGACTCGAATAAAGAAGACAAAAATTTCTCACGGAGGAGGAGCTGAAATTCTCACGGAGGAGAAAATCAAATAAATAATTTCGTCCTCCTTTAGAGAAAAGGAACGAAAATTATATTATGAGAATAATAATCTTTATGTCTCATTTATTCTCCTATTTATATTAAGTTCATATTGGGCCCAGTCAGGGATCTATGGAAGGTTTTGGATATGGGCTCCCCCAATTAGCTTTTTACTAATTAAATTGAACCCACAATTTAATACAAGATTATATTGGAATATTACGAGCAACCACTACAGAAGTAATATTGCACTCCCTATCCAAAAAATTTCAAGTAATTCAGGTTTCCACTTTGTTTATTATTTATTTCCCGCGCTTAAGATATAAATGTCCATTAATTAATTAATGTCTGCTATGGACTTAATTAATTAACATTTTATTAATTCCAAGAGTGGACTTAGCAAGAAACACTTATTTATTATTCATAGAGTAATAAAACTCCAACTGGCCAGTTTCCCGAATAATAAAACCTTGTTCAAACTCCTCTTGAGGACATTATCAAACGAGACTCACCTCACGCACAATTCAACATAATAGCAATCCTAGCACCGCTAGATATTAATCACCACTACCCAATATATCGGGATTATTGGGTTGCGAAAAATCCGCACCATTTGAAAAGTCAAAGTAGTGCATAATCAATACCGTATGCTCAATGTTAACGTATGTAGATTAAGAAACAGTATTTTATCAAGACCTAGTCTTTCAGTAGATAGCATAAAGGCACGTCTTGCTGTTAGATCCATTCAGTGCTATACCACACCAATGTCATCTTATTTCAGTAAGGCTAAGAAATAACCAGACTCACATTGCAACCTTTCACGATAGGTAGTCTAAGCCTATTTGGTTTGTGAAATTCTTCTTTTTCTTTCGCAAAGCATTGCATAGAACCGACTGTGTTACCTTAAAGTGCACGACGCCCACAACCAGTCTACTAAGCAAAAGACTTAGACTTTGTTTGCCTCTTATACATTTAAATGTTTATAAAACATCTTATAAATGCACAAGCAAACACAATGTAATAATATACTGATTCTATTCGTGCGAAACTGCTCGAATAATACCGAATCGGGTTAAAAGTGGATTATAGAGTTTTACGTATACAAGCAAGATTCTATTCGAGCGAAACTTGCTCGAAACATGCTTTTCAGTATACCAAACCTAACAATTTCTAGTATACAAACTCTAACATATGGATGAGCCGAAAATTCATTATTATAGGGTAACTATTAGGTATTTTTTGTCATATGGTTCCCCAACCCCAATTTGGATGAAGTTTTGCAGGGTGCTTCAATAACATGTGTACTTTAGGGGAAAAATAAGCCAAACATGTCAGGTTTCCAATTTGTGTATGATTTTCATATTTTCTCCAATTTATAACAAAACAAGGCAATGAAATTCAAACAGATTAGATTAACAGGAAAACATAAGTATTTTTAGCTTATTTTCTTTTCAGTCAAGTATCACATATATCATAGAACATATACAAAATTTCATCCCAATCTAACAACAATTGATCATTCCAACCAGCAATAAAAATAGGCTACGAACAAAGACAACCTATGCTCTGATAAAAATGATATTGATATTCGTGGATAGATCCACCTTATCTTTTGTTTTAATTGAAGATCAAACAACATTGGGCACATCTTGGAAATAATAGATGGATCTATCCATTAGGATCCAAATCAATAAGTAAATCATGCAAGGATCAATCTTCTCAGACGTTGGCTGTCTCTTGACAGCAGTAACTAGCATGTCCTTCATGTCCTCCACCACTAATTTAAAGAAAGCTAGTCCATTCTTGAAAGTATGTTGCAAAAAGGGTTGAAAAGTTGATCCGCCAGGCTTTCTATCTAGAGCTGGTCCTTTTATGCTTGTGAGACTGGTCGTCATGGAGCATAAGCTTCGATTTACTGGCCGAACATTATCACTTCTTGCATTGTAACATCCCGAATTTCCGAACCCTAATTTTAGAGCCCTAGAATTTATTATTAATGACGTGGGAGATGTGAATTATTTGATAAATGAATTTATTGCATGAGTTTCTTTGACCGGGAAGTTTGAAAAGTCAAAATTGTTGACTATGTGATGTGGCATGTGATTTATTAAATTATGAGGTGAATTATTTGTTTAAGGGTGAGTGAGAATATTAGGGAAAATTTCCATAAATACTAGCCACCTAAATATTGAGATTTTCGAACCCTTGGACTTTTGGAGAAGGAATTCTATTTTTCCGGATTTAATTTAATTCTTGGGATATTTATCCAAATTAAATCCAAACCCCAATTATTCCTTATTTTTATGGAGAAAAATCGAGCCCCTTATATTCCTAGGTGATTTTCGAAAATCACCTATGTTGGGAAGAAAATATTATTTTGCTTGTTTAATTGATTCCTTACTTGATTTCCTTCCATACCTAGAATTTAAATATATAACCAAATCTTTCCATACCTCAATAGATCTTGCCATATCTTAATTTAGTTGATATTAAAAATCCATGCCTTATTTAAAAGGCTACTACATGCCTATTTCCCTTCCTCCAATGGGAGAATTTTTATTTTATTTTGCTCCATGATATTTTATTCTACTCCGTAAAATATACCAAAGCAAAATCTTGGCTAATTGGGAGCCATATATTTCGAAAATTACATGCCTTGATACCTTAGTCTATTTTTGTTAATTCTTCTTCCCTACTTCACAATATTTATTTATTTAATTGTGGAGAATAAAATCTTACCAAATATTCTATTCTATTTACCTAAAGATCTTATTGAGCACTATAAATAAGAGGAACCCCTAACCCTAGCCCCCATAATTTTCGGGCCCCTCCCTTCAACACTCTCTCCAATTTTTCTTCTTCTATTCTCCAATATTTTGTCATCTTTTGAAGAAGAATTGAAGTTTTATCCATGAATTTTGAAGAACCAAGTCTAATACTTAATTTCTACCGTTCGTTTTTCTCATAAGGTATTTTTATATTCATCTTCTTCGTTTCTACCCGATTCCTCTTCTTTCTAACCGATTAATCGGTATTCTTGAACCCTCATGCATCTTGTTGAGTGAAAGTGGGGTAAAGGGGATATGGAAATATGTATACATGTGTGTGGTGTGTATGTAAATGTACCCAATATCACGTCCGACGCATCATGCTCCTCTTGGGCTCGTATTGCATAGGAACGTCCTGGTGCTCGAGCTCAACTCTTGATGTAGAACCAGGCGTTTCCCTCTGACTCCTACCAGCTCCAAAACCTCTTCCTGACCCACGCCCTCGGTAGTTAACTGACTCAGATCTCGCATATGTAGGTGTTGGAGCATTCGTCTGTCTCGGACAATCTTTAGCATAGTGATAGCTTGAGCCACATCGAAAGCATAATCTTGCTAACCTTCTGCACACTCCAGGATGATGTTTCCCACAATGTTCACACATGGGTGGGCTATCGAACCCTCCCGAACTAGCCACCGAAGGGGTCGGTGCTCTCTGTATGAATTCAGATCCTGGGTTCAAGTTTCTTCCTCAGAAATGTGCCGGTGCTGAGTACCCACCTCTCCTGAAATCTCCTGAAATCTCTGAACATGGATTGGGACATCATCATTGTTTATAGGCTGTTCTCCAGCTGGAGAACCTTGTATCATACTTTGAGCTTCATCCTCAGCCATATTTAGAGTTTTAGATTCACCACTTCAGAATGATACACCTATATGTATACCAGCTGCATCAGGTCACTAGCTCAGACACAACAAACTCTTATGTGGCATGTAACTAACATATCAGACCTTATCTAGTCCTAGAATCAACCAAACCTGGGCTCTGATACCAATTTTGTAACACCCCGAATTGATGTCACAATTTAGTACCCCATTTATTTTTATTTTTTATTTTCTCAACAAATAGAAAAACTATAATATATGCATATATATTTACATAGGCCCAGTTCGCACAACTATACACAAAAACACACGTACTTAGCAAAGGTGTAGAAAGAAGTAAAACTGTCCTAAATTGCATTCTACCCCTATACATGCCATGGCTAACATATCTAGGGAGTTACTCACACGCAACCGTTCGCTAGTGACCCGACTTCAACATCTGTACAGCAAAAGGGTTAACCCGATCACCTAGTCTGCAGGATAAAAAGAAGAATATGGAATGGGCTTCAACTAACTTAATAGTAACTCACCATTAAGGCATAAATTTTGAAGCTATACCATACAATTTACGCAGTCGATAATAACTATCATAAGTCTTTTCATCCATACCAACATCATCATAATTATACATATCCTATCAGTCATAATCATAAATGACCTCATACAGTTGATAAGAGTGTAGTCCATGACAAATTTCATCACACCGAATATCATATTTTAATTTCTCCAATCACACCGCACCTCACATGGTAATGTTTCGGTCATATTAGATTGTATTTCCTCCCATCACACCATACATAACATCATATCTTCTACACTCATGCCATGCTCACATATCATTACCTTCTGGTATGCCATCTAGTTCTTACCCATACTCATATTCAATAATTTCTAACATAATACGTTCACAACTTATCTCAACATATATAAGTTTACATAATCATTTCTTTCAATAACACCACTCAACATACTCAAGTGATAAACCTCCTATCATGCTCAAATATAGCATCTCTTGACTGACATTCAATACTCAGTAGGTAAAAACATAACTTTATTCAACAATTTAAGTCTAAAGTAGAATATTTATATTACCTCAAAA
>NC_062966.1:5562318-5575040 GCF_023119035.1 Salvia hispanica | reverse complement strand
TCTTCCCTACTCCATAATATTCATTATTTAATTGTGGAGAATAAAATCTTACCAAATATTCTAAAGATCTTATTGGACTCTATAAATAAGAGCCAAAACCCCTAACCCTAGCCCCCATATTTTCGTCCCCTCCCTCTCAACTCTCTCCTTCAATTTTTCTTCTACTTTACTCCATTAATGCATCATCCTTTGAGAAGAAATTGAAGTTTGATCCAAGAATCTTGAAGAACCAAGTCTAATACTTAATTCCTACCGATCGTTTTTCTCATAAGGTATTTTATATTCATCTTCTTCGACTCCTCTTCTTTCTAACCGTTTAATCGGTCTTCTTGAACCCTCATGCATCTTGGTTGAGTGAAAGTGGGATAAAAGGGATATGGGAATATGTGACATGCGTGTGTGGCGTGTGTGTGTGTGCGCATGTCGTGTGTGTGTGTTGTGTTGTGTAGTGTGTGTTTGATGGCTAAATATTCTTGTGTGACATATGTTGATGTTAGATCAAGATTTGAGATGCGAATGGAACTTGTGTGATAAACATGATTTTGATTGATTAGTAATGATAAGATAAATCGATGGGAAAAGGAAAAAGCGTCGAGACATGCATGTATTAGGAGTTGAGTTAAGAATCTGATTTGTGATATGTGCCTATGTGATTAAAAAGGTGAAACCTCGGTTGCGAAGCCGGATAACGGAAAAGCGAAACTACTTGAAACCTAAGCAGTCGAGGTGGGCTTTACTCTTAAAACTCTCTTTTATTTTGTCACAAATATTGATTGGTGTTATAAGGGTGGTTTAACTGTTATGCCATGCCTATGTTTGTTTTATTGTGATATTGTGCGCCTGATGCCTAGTTTGTGAGTTAGCTCCATTGGGCTATAGGGCTATGAATGTGATTATACGAATTCGGGTCTGAGTATGGGCCGCAAACCCTACCAGGCTGTGTACACGAGGGGATCGGGAGCCGTCCTTGCTAGTCGGCCGGTCTCGTGGGCGGAAAGTGTGGCCACACTTTCGTCGCACTATGGAATGATTGTGATTGTTGAATTGTTGAGGAAAAATGGGGAGTTATTTTGACTAGCCAGTCTATGGAAAATATATTTTGTGATACTCGTGATATTTCTCTTATAACTGCTTAAAACTCGAGTTCACTTGGTAAGGGTGGCATAACTTATAAAATGTTTTGGCAATGAGCTCACTGAGTATTTCAAAATACTCAGCCCTGCATGTGTTTTCCTTATGTGCAGGTTGAACGATGATGAGCGGTGTGGGTGTTGAGCATGATAATTAATTAAGATGGATGTTTTGAACTTCAAGCGTAGTTGTGTCTTCATACATAGCTACTCTTTCTCTTGGTCGCTTTCCGCTGAGTTTTTGATACACTTATGTTTATTTTGAATATTTTGCACTCTCCTTTTCGGTTTAGAGGCTTGTGGTTTTTATCTTGGAAACTATGTTATACTCTTGAGAATTGTTGATCGTAATTTATGTTACCTTCTTCTTTTCTTCTTATTTAAGCTTCTAGGTTAAGTTGTTGCTTTAATGCTCTGATAGTTCCTTTAAATCTTTGGTCAAAACTCTTTAAATGTAACCCTAGCCTATGTTGAATTCTTTGAGTCCGTTTTGGTAGCAGTCGCCGCATTTATTGTACCCTAGGACGGCGGGCTGTTACATGCATTGTGCTTCAACCATGAGTCTAGCAATCTCCTAAAAGGACAAGACCTTGCTTTTCTACTAGAATTTGCTTGATCCCTATCAAAGCTATCCATGCAATTGGCCACTTTACACTTCAATTGGTCAGATTTTTGAAGAGTATATGTAGAATTCAAATGTGGAACTACTAAGCTTTCCTTAAAGCTAAAACTTTATACCCTTTATTCCAAAGTTAAAGTTGAATCGACTTTTAGGAGAGAGAGATCTTCCTTCAGTAGTGGTCTATTCACCATAGCCACCTGAGCCTTAATAAAGACTAATTAAGGGCCTGATAGTCCCTTCAATTTAACTTTAGGTGACGTGGATGTGATAGAATATTCCTTCGGTAAAATCTGCATTAGTTGCACGAGAAGATAACAAGTCGTGCGTGCGTGCTCATTATAATTTCGAGCAAACACCCCAAACGTGAGACAAAATTGAATAAATTAACAATATGTATATTATTCCTAAGAGGTTCAGAGTCACGAAGATAAAAAATGTGCAATTTCAACTATGATAATGATAGGATAAACCTCCTATCGGGCTGATCGGCGCCCGTAGATCGGCGATCGGTAAATGTCTGTTGCGGCGAGTGCCCGTCTCGCCCATCAAGCAAGACGGTTTTCTCACTTTGGAGAAGCCAATGAAAAATAATTAATATTGATATTCTTGATTGATTTCAAATGATTACAATGACTCCTATTTATAATACTTAATAAATAACTTAATGAACAAGAAAATAAAAATATGGAAAAGATATGTGAATCCCTAAAACATCTAAACAAAATATGAAGTATGCTCGTATCAGATAAATTAAATACCTACGGGAAATTAGTTAAGTGATACATTATTTTCATGTAAACACTTAAACGATGAGAATATTGTCACTTATCCTAAATTGGCTAGATATATATGAATATCTTCTCATAAGGGGTGGACGCATACAGTGGCGAATCCAGAAAATTAATACTAGGGTATCCAAATTATTGATAATGATAATGAGTTTTTTGAATGGTGTCGTCGCTAGAGGTTGCATGATCAAAAGAAACAAGTGATACCAGAGGCGGACCTATGTGGGGGGTATGGGGGTTCATTGGAACCCCCACCCATTTTGTTATTTACTATATTATGTATAATTGAACTACATTTTTCAAGTATTTAGTTCGCTCAGTTGGTTTGTGATCTGGTCATTTAAGTACTTCATAATGTGTCGGGTTATTTCTATAATCGTCGACGCTAAAAAATATGCAACCACCGTTAATGTAATTTGGACCCCCAGTATAAAAATCATGCGTCCGCCACTAAGTGATACATATGACGACTATTTATTAAAAGAAACACCAAAACTATTTCATCTATCCATCATTGCTGAATCTTACTACTCCCTCCGTCCCGACAGAGATGACACATTTCTTGGCCGTCACGAGATTGTGGGAGTTATTGGTTAATGTGTTTAATTAGAGAAAAAAGGTGGGTGTAAGTGTTAAAATAGAGAGAGAATGATAGATGAATAATTTAATAGGAGTGACAAAATTTCCAAAAAAGAAAATGTGTCATCTTTGTTGGGACAAACTAAAAAGGAAAACGTGTCATCTTAAGTGGGACAAAGGAAGTATATTATTACACTATTTTTCAGTTATCATTCTTCAAATAACTCATGAAATTCAATATAAATGATAAGAAAATAAATTAAAGAGTTCTATTACACTCCCTACGTCCCACAATAGGAGTCACTAATTAAAGAGTTCTATTAAACTCCCTACGTCCCACAATAGGAGTCACTCTTAGTGTGGGCACGAGCCTTAAGAAATGTAAAGAATAGTGAGTTGGAAAAGTTATTGAAATATGAGACCCCTTTATTATATTGGTTTTATAATAAAATGTGAGTGAAGTGAGTTAGTGGAATGTGAGACCTACTACCATTTATGGTAAAAATGAAGTGTAACTCTTATTGTGGGACGGACCAAAATGACAAAGTGTGACTCTTATTGTGGAATGGACAAAAATGACAAAGTGTGACTCTTATTGTGGAACGGAAGTATGGATGTCAGTGTAGCCCGCAACCCGTGGGCTGGCCCGAATAGCCCGCCAAATTTATAGTGTAAGGGTTGGAAATTTCTAACCCGATTAGCCCGCACCCGATTAACCTGTAACCCGTTAGGGCCAGACCCGAAAATCCGATGGGCTGACCCGAAAACTAGATAAAATTTATATTATTCTATTTTTTTTACTTCTAATTCAACACTTCATTGATTAATTTTATAATATAGATAACTAAAAAATTTATTTTCAATTTTATATTAAATATACATATTATATATTGAATTTTTATTAATATAATAATTAATAAATAAATTAAAAACTTCAAATTCACTTAAAAAATATTTAAATTTCTAAAACATGCATTAAAATTTAACGAAATATCTCAAATATTAGTATTCGATCGTGTTTATGATTGAGTTCGACCATATATCTCAATTTTATACTACCTCTGTCCCTGAAAATTTGTCCCATTTTTCCATTTCCGTCCGTCCCCCAAAATTTGTCCCAGTTTACTTTTACTAGTGGACCCATATTCTACTAACTCATTCCTACTCACATTTTATAACAAAACTAATATATAAAAGTAGGACCCACAATCTACTAACTTTTTCAACTCACTTTCCATTACATTTTTAAAACCCGTGCCGGGTCAAAGTGGGACAAATTTTGGGGGACGAAGATAGTGATATTAAATATTTTACATTTTATGAATGCAACTAATTTTCATCATTATTTATTGGATTGATCGCATTTTAATCTATCGGTAGTAACCTGATTAACCCGCTGGGCTAGCCCGAAACCCGAACTTTTAGGGTTAGGGTCGAACTTTTATAACCCGAAAGAAATCACAACCCGACTAGCCCACACCCGATTAACCCGCAACCCGAGTAGGGCCGGCCGATTGACATCCTTAAATGGAAGGAGTAAGATTTAATTATATGCTATATTTACTCATTTATAAATTTGAAGAATTATTTTTTACAATTAAATTGCATTGAATGTAAGCAACATAAAATAAAGTACAAGTATCCATTAAACAAGTCAAACAAATGAACAACGCAAATCAAATAAGAATAAGCCCCATACATATACCGAAATACAATAAACTTTTATTTCATTACAAACTTACAAACCACACCAAGACAACATAAAATGTGAAATACTCCAAAGCAGCACACCAGCGACAGTTCATGAACAATGAAGATTATTGAAAACATATAATAAAGTTTCTCATTTGCAATCAGTGATCTCAATTTGCTTAACCTGAGGCTTCTTGATCTCCTTCTTCGGAATGGTGAGAATGAGAACTCCATTCTCCATCGCCGCCTTCACTTCATCACACTTGGCGTTCTCCGGCAGATGAAACCGCCTCCTAAAGCTTCCGCGGGGCCGCTCCAAGCGGTGCCACCTCTCCTCTCCTTGCTTCTCCTCCTCTGGCCCCGGCCGCTCGCCACTGATGTGCATCACCCTTCCCCCGTCTTCCACCTCCACCTTCACCTCCTCCTTCTTCAACCCGGGGAGATCCGCTTTCAGCACGTGGGCCTCCGCCGTCTCTTTCCAGTCCACCGGCGCCGCATTGAAGGCCGGACAAATTTCTCCTAGAATTTGAGGGATCAGAGACATTTTTGAGAATGTTTTTAGCTGACAATTTGTTTATATATGCTTGTGAATTGGTTTGTGATATTGGAATGAATTGGTATTTATAGTTATAATTAAGGGACATGAAGTTTCATGGGGCTTCCACGAGCTACATGATTTGAATTTGATTAATTATTAAGTAGTAAAATATGTGTTGGATTAGTTGCTTGTTCGAGAGGGTGCTCTCATGAGATGGCTGTGGAATGTTCCAGTACTTGCCCATATACTCTCAAGTCTCAACTCTCAAACTCTCATGCACTTTCCATCGTTAAAAATATACAAAATAAACATTACTACAAATATACTGTAGAACGACACAAAATCAAGGACACAATACTTTGGCGTTTGGGATTTTTCTAAAATAGTCAAAAATTAAGGACGCTTTTAAAAGCGTCTTAAATTAAGCTTCAAATTGGGGGCGCATAAAATGCGTCTCTAGGCATATCTTTATTGAAACAATTTAATATAATAGTATAGGTGTGTGATCAAATATTAACTAATTTACAGTAATAACTAATAACTAATATTAATATTATATGTTAAAAATATAACACTAAGACATAAATTTATTAATCTTTGTTGATAAACTTATGTCTTTGCATTGATATTTTAAATTTACATGTTGTATTGATGTAATTATGTCTTTATGTTGATAATTTTAATACGCAGAATTGAAAGTTATTAGTTATTACTGTAAATTAGTTAGCACACTAGCGCAACCTGTATAGTATATCTTTATTGAAACAAAAAAAAAAGTTAAATTACAAATCTCCTCCTCTCTCTTCTACATTCTCGCTGCCCCGATTTCCTGCCGCGGAGATCGCCGTTTCCGCTGTCGCCGGTCTCATCGGAGTATCTCCAGTCGAAGAAATCCAATCGAATCACCGCAGTTCAATTTCTTCACTCATTGTTTCACCGTTCTCATCGGAGACACTCCAGTCAAAAAAATTCAATCAATTCATTGAGTTTTGATTTCTTCACTCATTGTTTCTCCATGTGGATTGAGTTTAGAGGTCTAGGGATTCACAATTTAGGATATTTATATTACAATCGAAGCTAGAAATTGCAAACCGTAGGAATTGTGCTCTGCTTGTTCTATATTGGTTTTCTTCCTTTTATTTTCAATTAAGTGCATGTCTGCTAGTTGAAGAGCTGTGCATTTTAAAAATCATGTAGTAATTCTCAATTTTACATCTGCAATCATCACTAGAAAACCAAGCGGAAATACTTGAATTGTCTTCTCTATATGCCTGGATTGATAAACATAGATTAAGAAGCTTATCTGGAATTCAAGCTCGATCTGTAATCTATTCGACTGCTGATTATGACTGGTTTGATCAATGTTTAAGATTGACTCCTAAATTATCCAGAATTTGAGTATTTTTTTTATGATATGAGTTTTCTCTCTGATTGTTAGGTTTCATTTTGGACTCAATAAACTGTTGCAGTGTCAGCATGGTTGTAAGTTAAAGAGGCATTATATGATATTAAATGCATGAAACTATTACCACTATACCTATTTCCAAACTAGATAATCTTGTGGCAATCTTTTGATTTTAGGATTAAGAGTAGTCTTAGATGGTCTAGTATGACGCCTGAGTTGAGTTTTCCTAACCAAATTGCACTGAAAAGGTGGTTCAGATCTTCATATACTAGATGCAGATGTTATTTCTGAATTAGTTTAAGATGGTCTGGAATCTTGTCAGAATGTTGTTGAGGTAACTCTGTTTTCAATTCATACAACTCACCATCATTTTATATTACTCTTGTCAGTAAGATGCTTTTCACTTGAAATTTGGATTGCGATTGCTCACCTCAGTTAGATTTCAGGTGGAAGGCTGCTTGATATCGTCGATTGGGCCGGGCCTGCTTGTCCTCGTCGGGCTTCATGAGGCTGATGTTGAATCTGACGCTGAATACATGTAAGTATAAATCGAAAAGATGATATTTTTTAAGCTATCGTTTTGACATGTTTTCTGTGGTGCAGATGTCTCAAAGTGCTGAATATGAGATTGTTTCCAAACGGAAAAACTGGGAAAGCTTGGGACCAAAATGTAATTTCAATAACCTTATATTTCCCGTTGAATTCTACTCATTTTCGCTCCCTTCACTTTGAGTTTTACTTTGAAAGTTTAACATTCACTCTGCTGAGCAAAATCTAATTTTGCATCACTGTTAGTGTACTTGTAATTCTTTAGAAGAACAGAGAGAGTAGCAAGTCTATATGACTTGAAAAATAATGTCTAAGTTGATGTTTTTGGAAGAGTTCTCCAAAATACAATAAGTGGGAAGGTGTGGCAGTTTTAACATTTTGTTTTACAATAGGCAATGTTTTACCAAGAAAAAGAAGGCCATAGCTGTTGAAGAACATGAGATTATTATGCATTTGCTTGAAGGGTGATTTGATGGATCATTGCTTTGATGCTCATTGACAGGGAGAAGTCTAGTAATTTTGGGTGAAATTTGTTTGGAGATAACCTTTTATTAAGTTCAACATTAGTTAATCATTAGGGAGAGGGCTAGTAACAATAACCTGTTATTGTCTCCAAATAACTTCCAATTACACATGTTATCTCATTATAAAAAGTAAATGCGTTGTCAAGTTTAGAGGTATAAATTTAAATGCATACATATTATTATATTTTTATTCAGATAGTGCCATTGGTATTAAGTTTTATATTTATTTTGGGGCAGATTGTATGATTCCAACAGTGTTTTATTTGATCCTAATACTCATGATTTACCTAGGTCTTACTTATTATCTATGGATAAATCTTGGATAGAAAAGCCAAGAACACATCCGGCTTATTTGGAGGGTGTAGAAAATTTTATAAAAATTGCTAAAGAGAAGGCATTGATTGATGGAAAAATAGTTTGCCCGTATAGAACATGTTACAATCGATTTTATTATGAACCAATTGTGGTGGAAGATCACTTAGTATGGAATGGCTTTGTGTATGATTATACAACTTGGATTTTCCATGGTGAATCTTTGTCATCTATTCCTACCAATGTGCTTAATACCCAACATACTTTTGATGTTGTAAACACATCTAATATGCAACAAGGCATTGTCGGATGTGGTGAAATAAGAGAAATGCTTACAGATGCATTCCCATGTGGTAGTCATAGTCGTGATGAGTTATTGGATAATGATATAGATGACACCCATCCAAATGAAGATAATGGTAATATTAGTGACGATGACAACCAAGTAGACGATCTAATGAAAGAATGTGACAAGCCACTTTTTCCCGGTTGTCAAAACTTTTCAAGCTTGTCTTTCATATTGAACCTTTATCATCTCAAAGTGTTGAATGGGTGGTCTGGAAAATCATTTTCTATGTTTCTTGATTTACTCTCAGAGGCATTTCCAGAAGGTATATCATTGCCATAAACATATTATGATTCTAAAAAACTGATTAAAATGTTGGATCTTGGATATGAAAAGATACATGCTTGTCCAAATGATTGTATGTTATTTTGGGGTGGAAAGGATGGGGATTCTTGTCATGTTTGCGGGAGTTCGAGATGGGTGACCAACAAAGAGAATGTAACCGATGATTTAGGCGGTGAAATTAGTACCTTAACAAAGAGAAAAAAGACCAGCTAAGGTCCTGCGTTATTTTCCATTAATTCCTCGACTAAAGCGACTTTACAGTTCATCAAAAACAACTTTATCTATGAGGTGGCATAAAGAAGGTCGTACGAAGGATGGAATTCTAAGACATCCCGCTGATGGAGCTGCCTGGAAGGCATTTGATGAGCGATATGCAAATATTGTCGTTGATTCCCGCAATGTGAGATTAGGATTAGCTAGTGATGGATTTAATCCTTTTCGAACCATGAGCACTGCACCGCAATGTTAGTAGTTTACAATATGGAACCTTGGGCATGCATGAAAAGACCTTCACTTATTCTCACAATGGTTATTCCTGGGGAAAAGGGTCCTGGTAATGATATCGATGTTTATCTGCAACCTCTAATTGAAGAACTTAAAGTATTGTGGGAAGGAGTTGAGACATATGACTCATATGCTAGGGAAAATTTTAATATGAAAGATGCTCTTATGTGGACAATTAATGATTTTCCTTCGTATGCCAACTTATCTGGATGGAGTACAAAAGGAAGAATTGCATGTCCTTTTTGCGAAAAATTAACTCATTCTCAGTGGCTTAATATTGGGCAGAAGTTTTGTTATATGGGTCATCGTAGATGGTTAGAACCAAATCATTCTTTTCGATTGGAAAAGTATCAATTTGATGGTACCATAGAGTTAAGACTACCCCCTGAGCCGCCTTCTGGTGTTGATGTCTTGAGACAGGTTGAACAACTAAATCACACATATGGTAAATCATCCAAAAAGAGAGCAAGGGGTGATGGTTCCACAACAACAATTCAAGCAAAGACAACCTTTGAAGATGTTGATAACTTCACTGAAATTGCAGATGAAATTACAAAAGATGCAGTTGATAGTCAAAATGTTGATACATCTAGAACCTATGAGAGAGGATCATGTTGGAAAAAAAGAAGTATATTCTTTGACTTACCTTATTGGAAGTATAATCTTCTCTGTCACAACCTAGATGTGATGCACATAGAGAAGAATGTGTGTGATAATATACTTGGTACATTATTGAACTTGGAAGCAAAGTCTAAAGACAACTTGAAAGCACGACTAGATATGCAGGATATGGGTATTAGGCATGATCTCCGTCCCCAAATCCTTCCAAATAGAAAATCTCATTTGCCTACGACATCCTATAATATGTCTGGTGAGGAAAAACACTTGTTTTTAAGTGTTCTTAGCAATTTGAAAGTGCCTGATGGGTATGCTTCCAACATTTCGAGAGGTGTCAACATGCAAGAGTGTAAGTTTTCTAACCTCAAGTCACATGATGAGCACATAATGATGCAAGACATACTTCCACTGGCATTGAGAGGGATTATGCCTAACAGTGTCATTGCAGCTGTTTCAGAGGTGTCTGTGTTTTTTAAAAGATTGTGTGCAAAAACTCTTAATCCAACTGAACTTGATGAAATGCAATCCCAGGTTGTTTTAACACTTTGTCACCTAGAGAAAATATTTCCCCCTGGTTTCTTTACAATTATGGTTCATCTAATTATCCATCTACCTTATGAGGCAAAACTTGGTTGTCATGTGCATTATCGTTGGATGTATCCCGTTGAGAGGTTAGCGAGTTTAGTAGTATTTATAATTATCACATATATATGTCATCTCACGAAATTCTAAATTTCATCCTCATTTGTACTTACTTTTATTTGTACTTACTTTCATGAAGATTTTTGATGCGGCTAAAATCATATGTTCGAAATAAAGCACAACCAGAGGGATCCATTGCTGAAGGGTATAGTGCAGATGAGTGTCTTACTTTTTTTTCACATTACCTCTCTCATAAGGAGACACTTTTCAACCGTCCACGAAGGAATTATGATGTGGCAGACGGAGAAACTATTTATTCCGTTTTGGTGGATGATATATTGGAAAGGAATACCTCAAAACTCAAAATAGTGGAATTGTTGTTGAAGCCGAAGGAAAAAAGTATTATGGTGCACTTACTGAAATTTTGGAGCTAGAATTCTATGGAAAGTATAAGGTTGTTCTTTTTCGAGGTGATTGGGTTGATGTAAATTCTAGAAGGGGGTTAAAAGAGGATAATGGTTGCACACTTGTAAAATTTTCAAAATTGATCCACACTGGAGAGAGATTACATGATGATACCTTTGTTTTCTCATCACAAGTTAAACAAGTTTTCTATGTAGATGATGCAATAAAGAAGGATTGGAAACTTGTAGTTGCAACAAAGCCAAAAGATTTGTATGACATGGGGAGCAAACCAGAGGTAGAAGACGATGATACTTATACTGAATGTGTTCCTCTGGACAATATTTCCACTAATGTACTAGATAATTGCATAGGCTGGGCTAGGTCTAACAGTGTGAACGATGCCAACACTGCATGGTATGTAAAATTAACTTGGATACTATATTTGCTTATTTGCTTATATTTAAATAAGTACTTGCTGCAATTAGCATTTTCATCCCAATGTTGTTTTGCATTGAGGCTTCTTGTTACATACCTAAAGAAGGATGCTCCTGATGAACCTTGTGTTTGCTGCATCCTATTTACTACAGATGACAAATTTATGCACATCAATAGTTTTTTACTTGCTACATATATCGTTCTAGTTCCTGCCACAAATCACTTCATCTTATTTGCAAAGTTTTAAATGCAGAACTTCCCAAGACAGTACATCATTTAGAGTGTTGTCTGTTGCTGTCATCATACTCTTGCCTTACTTATATGTTCATTTTTTGGAATATGCAGTGCATTGGATTGATGAAGCTGATAGAAATGTTTGACTGCAGTTTTGGCAGGTACCAAAAGCTTAAATTTCTAATATTGGCATATTTTTGTATTGTGTGGAGACAATATTTATAAACTTGATTTGTGGATATAACATCTCTGATCTCACTGAAAGTATGCTGATTATTTAAATATCCCATTGTAGTGAATTCTATGCCTGCTCAACTAAGAGCAGGAGCTATAGTGGGTGCAGAAAGATATTCTTGTGCATGGCAAGCTGAATACAACTTGCATTCAGTAAATTTTCACATTAGTTTTCGGTGAGATAGAGGTGGATAAAAAATCACCCCAGATACTAGGAGGAAAGTTGTTATTACGATGTAATAATGATCCCACATAGCTGCATAAACATCTATTGGAATCAATCAAGCTTCTAACCGATTGCTTTGTACATTTTCATTAGCTATTAACTGTATTCGTGCAAATGTTGTGTATTGTTTCAAGCTAAATTGCCTATGTCAGAGATAGTTACCACAATCAATGAGTATCGCGCCACCTCTCAGCGCTTCAAAGGTATGTGATGGTGCTCAGGATTACGGGTCTCGTGTTGTGTAATTTAAGGGGTGCGTCCAACTGATCAGGATGAAAGTCCCAACCCAGCTGAGTCGTTGGCACGACGACCAGAACCTCGCATATCAAAGAAATTCCTCAACCCACTTCTACTGGCTAGTATAGTGGAGGTAAAGGTCGAATCCCACAGAGATGGACACGTTCGGATAATTGCGGTGATAATATGGGTGGTTTTGGTTATTGATAAGGCTAATTTCATGCATCGGTTATGTGATAAAAAAATCACCAACTACTGGGTCTAACACAATTTTTAAGCCAGGTGTGAAGGAATTCGCTAGGTCCAGGAAGAACTGAAGGCAGTGGACCAGGGAAGAAAGGAGACGAAAAGTGAGCAGAATCAAGGAAGAAAATGGCTAGACGAAGGGAGTCCAAAGCTGAGGGCAAAGAAGACTAT